>NW_010252922.1:0-6203 GCF_000690775.1 Eurypyga helias
GTTCTTAAGATGGATAATGTTTATTGGTATTACAGGTTGGAGTGGTGCTTTTTTTTTCTTTTTAATAAAAGCAAAACAACAAGAAAAAAAAAATTAAACCTGAGGAAAACATCAAATTGGAACGATTTTATCTATACGCGGAAGAAGTGACCCCAAAAGCTGGCAGCATCCAAGAGCAGCTGCCAAAGGGACTGGTACCACAAGCGTCTCCTCCACGGAAGGGGACGGTGCGGTGGGACTGAGGGAGGGATGGCGAAGGAGGGACACGTCCTAGGGTGGATTGTACCACGCACATCCAGCTGTTGTTAACTGGTCTTTTTTTTAATTATTATTATTATTTTTGGCCTTTTTTTTCCTTTTAAGAAAATAGGTTGCATAAATAAATGTTCCAAATTTGTGATGGCCTGTGGATTTCTTTCGCTGGCTCTGGTCCGAGAGCCGTGATGGAGGGAGCCCTGATGCAGGTACCACCAGGCAGTAGGTAGAAAAACCCTCTGTATCGGCCCTATCTTGCTTCTCAGGGGTATTTTGGGTGAGCACATTTGCAGGGCCAAATTCCAGGTCTGCCAAACCTTCATGGCGTGGAGGAGCTGCATCTGCCCGTCAGCACGCAGAGGAGGTGGGGTTGCCTCGTGCTTGCGGAGCTTTACTGGGGGTTTCCTCCTAATAATGGCACGGGGAGATCTTGGACCCGGCAAAACTTGCGGAAGTGGGATGTCCACAGCGTCACGCAGCACTTCTGATGGAAGTTTCTGATGGAAGTTTCCAAAACTTCTGATGGAAGTTTCCCATTGCTGGAAAAGGTGTTACAGAGGAAGAAGAAACTTTCAGTGCATTCCCAGCTGGAAAACGAAATCCTGTTGTAAGGAAAGCCTTCAGGAGAAAGCTCCTGCATTGTCTTCTGTGATCGATTTATTACAAAGCAGCCTTCAGTTTAATGTGCTGTGATAGTAAACGCTTCCAGTAACACTTGCGTCTTAGTTTAATGGAGACCAAGGAAAAAAAAAATCTAATTGACTTGTCAGGACTGTTTTTCATCTTTAATTAAGGTTTGTGAAGGATGCGGTAATTACGTTTTCCCAATAAATAATACAAAGAGGGATAATGCAAATTAGAATCAAGAGCTGCACTTGGGAAGGGCTCTGGGTGTGCACATCGCCCCTGAGCTGCTGTGGGGTCAGCCTTTGGCAGGGGTGTCCCTGGGGCTGAGCTTATTGTCCCTGAGCCTGACGGTGCTGTCCTGGAGGGCAGGGTGGCCTGGAGCAGTGGCAGCACCTCGGGTGACGGGGGACGAGCTGGGCTGACCCCTGCAGCCCTGCAACCTCCAGTGCCCCGTTCCCTGGTGTGGGGCTTTGGGGCTGTTGGGGAACATCGGTCCCTGCTCAGGGACAGGCTCCAAACCCGAGCAACTTTTCTTTTCTTTTCTTTTCTTTTCTTTTCTTTTCTTTTCTTTTCTTTTCTTTTCTTTTCTTTTCTTTTCTTTTCTTTTCTTTTCTTTTCTTTTCTTTTCTTTTCTTTTCTTTTCTTTTCTTTTCTTTTCTTTTCTTTTCTTTTCTTTTCTTTTCTTTTCTTTTCTTTTCTTTTCTTTTCTTTTCTTTTCTTTTCTTTTCTTTTCTTTTCTTTTCTTTTCTTTTCTTTTCTTTTCTTTTCTTTTCTTTTCTTTTCTTTTCTTTTCTTTTCTTTTCTTTTCTTTTCTTTTCTTTTCTTTTCTTTTCTTTTCTTTTCTTTTCTTTTCTTTTCTTTTCTTTTCTTTTCTTTTTTCTTTTCTTTTCTTCTTTTCTTTTTTTCCTTTTCCTTTTCCACAGTCTATGTGGTGGCTTCAAAAAAACTAACCCTGAAACAGAACCAAACTGGAAAGCGTCATAAAATTGTATCTCTAAAAAAAAAAGAAGGCAGCTTTCTGCAGGGTTATTGCTGTGCGGCTCTGAGTGTCCAGCTTCCCCGGCTGGCCTGCAGCCAAGAGCCCAGCCCCAGGGCGTGCGTCCAGGCTGGCCACCAACTCGGTGGCTTGTCCATCCAGAGATGCTTTTCCTTTCTTGGGTGCCCAGTCACGCTCCTCTCTGCGGTCCCCTCCCCACTGGACCTGGAGCCTCGCTCTTCCCAAGCTGTATTTCAGCCACAGTTCATTGGGCACTTGCTGTCACTGGCCGCTAATGATGGAAAACCCTTTTCCCCTGGTTTTATGGAAGCCATCATTCCATTGGCTGGTCTATAATGAAGAAAGAAACAGCAGCTGCTCCCTGGGGCTCTGCTCCCACCAGGAACGATGAATTCCCCCTTCTCCGTTATGCCCCATTAAGGTAAAAAATGGAGCTGTTTCTGTGAGGAGAAGGGTGCTGGCGGTTGGGTTTGGTGGCACTCTCAGGCCCTGGGAGCTCGGGGAAGGAGTGGCTTTACTTTCCTTACTTGCTTCATCCCCGCAACATCTCGAAGAGGCACAGAGATCCCAGCCAGCAACCACTGTCCTGCGGATCTGGGGCAGGACCCGGAGTCTGGGTCCCCATCCCATGGAGATGTCTCACGGCATATCCCTCCTGTCCCACCTGTGGTTCCTCAGTGTGTTCTGGTGAGTGACATGTTGGGGGGTAGCCAAGGGATGGGACAGGGTGAAATGCCTCTTTCCCCAGTCTGCAGAGCCAAGAGTGCCTTGGCACGGCTGCAGCGCCCAGGTCTCACTGCTGCTCTGCCAGGCATGGATGGATTAGAGTTGCTTAAAAGGAGCACTTTGCATTTCAATAACTAATCCAAATGTGCCGTCCAACACCCAACTTTTGGCCCTTGGGAATTACTCGCCAACTCAACTCCTCCTTTGTGCTGTTATCTGCAGCCCACACGCCCCAGTAGAGCTGGTAATAATTTCCCAAAGCCAATGTCATGGTATTGTCAGAGGTGACCTGGATATTCTTGTTCCGTTCACAGGCTCGTTCCCTAATCCGGACTGACAGACGGTGCTGGATGTGCCAAGGGAGCCCAGCTCTGGCCCCCGGCTGGTGTCCAACAGTAGCTGCAGCAGTGGGACCTCAGTCCCCAGCGACAGCCATCCTCCTGCCTGGAGGGGCTGGTGTTCCCAGTGGATGCTCAGCTCCATCCCTGCCAATCCCACCATGGCCGTCCTGCCACGTACAAACACCCGCTGGCGTTCCCCATGCTGTATCTCTGGATTCCGCCCCATTTTCCACAGCAGCTACTTCTATGCCAAGACCCAGCTGGAGCGCGTGATGTCTGACAGTCATAGGATGGAGGAAGGTGCTGGTCTTCCTGGGGATGGAGCAACCCACATCCCCCTCCTTCATCCTCTCTGGGGCAGCAAGTATCAGGGCGTGCATGGAGGTTTGCCCTCGCACCAATGCTCTTGGCCTTGAGGCTGAAGGTGGTGGTGGAACCACCGGTGACACATGGACCAGTGTGTCGAAGGCTGCAGGAAAAATGAGCTTAAGATCCTGCCTGTGGGTCTTTGGCTCAAGTCAAGCATGTTTTGGGGATGTGGCAAGTGTTGTCAGGATGGTACCCAGATCTCTTCCAACTGTCTCCATGGCTGGAGCCACGCAGTTTTCAAGGGACACGACCAAGGTCACCAAAGGAGTGGTGGGCAGAGCAAGGGCTTCCTTTTGCCCCTTCTCCTTTGGTGCTTCAGGCAAAGCGGGGGTCCTACCCTGAGATCTCCACCCTTGCCCCTCTCTGCAGCTTGCGGCAGGCCCCCGTCTCAGCTTTTGCCTTGTTCCTTTTTATATTGCATTTAGAATATTGTCTTGAGTCAAGGGGGAGGGCAAAAAGAGGGCTGAGGGAAGGGTGTGCTAAAACCCGCCAGATTAACTTCAGCAGTTTAATTCATTAAAGAGAAGCCTAAATTCAATTAGTTACAGTGGCTCATTTATCACCTGTGATGTATCTGCGAGGGCAAGTGCTGTCCATGGCTCAGGCTGGGCGGATCATCTCCATCCCCTCTCCGATCCCCAGTCCCCAGAGACCCTGCCAAGCACCAACGCTTCCCAAGCCTGTCTGATGAGGCCGAAATGGGGACAAGCGTGTCACACTCCCACCCCTGTGGACAGAGACAGTTCCCCGTCCATCCTTGCTTTGCAAATGAGCCCACCCACCCGGATGGGTCACCTTGATGACACCATGACGTGGCACCACGATGTGGCCCTGGGGATGAACAGGCAGGTGGTGGGTACCCCCTGCACACCGGGCTCTGGGGTGCTCCTCAGGCTTCACACTGGCTCATGTAGTGCCAAGGTATACAAATGTTTAACCCCAGTTTATTTCTTACTTCTGTGGTCCATCAGCAGCAGCGTCAGAGCCCACTCACCAGACTGGGAGCTGGAGCGGTCCAGTCCAGTGACCCAGTGTGCTGTCCCCCCATCCAATATGTACCATGTTTCAGGTCTGTAACTCATCCAACCCGTGCAGATACCGTTGTGTTTCACTTACACTGGAGTCTGGTTGTTCTCAGCCCTTGGCCCTGTGCGTGTGTGCGAAGATGGAGAGCTCTCGGGTCCGTCCAGAGCATGGTCCTGAAATCCAGGAAACCCCAAATCAGTGTTTCACTTGGGATGCTCATGCTCTCTCACTGCAATGGGGAGCCCCCCAGGAGAAGAAAAAGGGAAGCTCCCTCCTGCTAACATTATTAGAGAAAAAAAAGATCCCCCACATCCTATAATTTCTTTTTTAAGCCCAGGGCAGTGCCTAATGTCCCGCGGGAGGGGAGTGCGACGCCGGTAGCAGCCTGGTCCGGGCTGAGGATTTATGTCTTCTGCAGCGGCTGCAGGAGCCAGAGCCTGGAGCAGGAAGAGGAGGAGGGTAAGACATATTGCCTTGATTTCCGCCCCCCACCCCGATGTTCTGGATGGTAACACAGGGCTGCCTTAACCCGCACAGCGGCGAGATGGGATTTCCCATTGGAAAAGTGCTTTGCTGGAAATATTTTCTCACCTCTTGGGCAGCTAAGAGCAGCTGGAGCTTGAAACAGAAGCAAAGAGCAGGAGCAATTTGTGGCTACGATCGGTTTTATAGCATGAACTGCTGATAAGGTTCCTGCAAATTCTTCTGCTGACATTTCCCTAAATATTTTGCTTGCAGGGGAAAAAAAAAAAAAAAAGAAAACCAGCTCTAAAATTGAGCCATTTCCATAAAATATAATCATCTGGGGAGAAAATATGAGTTAGTACCAATGTTGTTTAGTTCATTTTTTTGAAAGAAGCCTGTGGAGGGTCCCTGGGTAGGATTACCCTGTGGGATGACCTTGTTCCCACGGACAGGCCGGCTTTCCAGGACTGCCCACCTTCTTCCACGATGGGCACAGGGAGCGGAGGCTGAAGATCCCGGTCCAGGGCTGTGCCCAGCTGCCCATGCCCATGCGGTGAACTGACGGCACAGACACCACACTTCGCCGGAGATTTCCCATCTCTCCAGTACTGCAAATGCAGCGGGGTAATTTATTTAAGTAGCCTTAATGGTACTGTAATCTATATGCTGATAGTGTCACCTCTAAATGTTCCATCAAAAGGCTCAATGGGAAGAATTTGTATTTCGAAATAAATATTTCCTCACGGTGTGCAAAATATCTAATCATGTATTTATCCTTAAGTACTTCCAAAAGTCAACATAATTATTCCAGTCCCATTAAGTTTAATTTGCAGTAAATTATGCATTTAGCTTTAAGTTGAGGTTTCTGGTTAGAGTCAAGATAAAGCTCTTGCTATTTATAAAGCAGTATTTCAGCACGGATATAAAATACAAGTGGTTGGACAAGAAAATCCTGCTCGGGAAGTTTGGGGAGAATTTCAAATAGGGAGGGTAACAAAAAATTCTGTAGAGTAGTGTCTAATCACAGATGTGGAAGCACACTCAGTCAACTAAAATGAACTCCCAGACAGCTTATGGGGGCTCTGGCTGCCAAAAGAATTTTCCTCCGGCTAGAAAATCTGATATTTTTCTCAGGACATGGTTTTGAAAAACAAATTAATCATTTAATTTTCCTCTTAGTGTCGTGTCTTTGAGGTTTACAGGACAGGGAAGGTGTTCCCTCTGGAAGAGGCAGAACAGCTTTTATCTGTGATTTATCTGTGGTTTCGGATGTCCCTGCAGATTAATGGCAGCAGATAATTGATCCTCCTCTCCCTCAGCAACCCGAAGTCCTTTGAGTCAATAGGAAATCTCTGATGGCCAACGATGGGTGCTGAGTCTGCCTTTGCATGTTAATG
>NW_010252923.1:0-243 GCF_000690775.1 Eurypyga helias
CCATCCCCACACGGGAGGGACCCTTCCTCCCTCCCACTCCTTGCAGCAGCTCAGGCTCCTTTCTTACCTACTTCCATATATTCCGCTGACCTATTGGCATCAAAACATTTTCCCCTTCTGAAAGCGCATGACATAAACTATCACTACTAGATCCCACAGCTTTAGTGAGCTGTGGGCACTCTGCCTTGAGAAACTCAGTCCAAAGCCTCTTAAATATAAAGATTCTTATTTCATTGCTACGGA
>NW_010252923.1:285-578 GCF_000690775.1 Eurypyga helias
TCAGATAGGATTTAAATGGCCAGAGCAAAAACATGTTGTCATTACAGAACAGAAATATGTAACAAGACAGATACGTAGGGATTGATACTATTACATCTTATGTATGTACAGAAATGACTAGCATGATTTAAGTGATCTCCATTGTTACAATAAATAGATGTTAATTCCTTTCTAAACTGCGCTTTCTCTTTCATGTATAAAAGCAAGCAGGGGGAACTAAAAAAAAGGCAAGGCTCGCATTTATGTAGTCAAGTGTTAATTGCAGACAGGATTTCTAAAATATTTATATATGC
>NW_010252924.1:0-37585 GCF_000690775.1 Eurypyga helias
TCACCCGCCCTCCGCTCATCATCCCCCGCTTCGTTCTCTCCCGCACCCGCCTTCCCTTTTTCAAGGCGCAGGAGAGGCCGACACCTACTGACCAGTCCGCAAAACTGCACCCGGAGAGGGGTGAAAAAGCTCGGTACCTGCCTGGGCCCGTCCTTTCCCGGCCCAGCCCTCCGGGCACAGGCAAGACATGCTTGGAGGGAAGGAGTTGTACACGCTTCTCTCGCAGAAGAGAAAGAAGCGTCGTAGCACATGGAAAACGGGGGAGCAGGTTTCCGAGAACCTTAGAATTAGGGTTTAATGGCCCGAGAAAGGTGCTGTAGCCTGATTAACTAATTACTTAATCACCTTGCAGCATAAGAAATAAAAAAAAGATTCTACACCTAAACTCCCTGAAAAAAAAGAGGTAGTTGGGCTCTGAAAAATGGACAACGCCAAAAGATCCCTGAAGTCATAGGGGAAACTACTCGTTTTTACATTGTATGGAAGACGTCTCAAACATTTTATGACAGTGTGTAGTAATTTCAAAATCTTAAGGTGGATCCTTCATCAAAACTCTCACTTACATACTCTGCCTTGACATATTTCTCTGCTTTCTGTATTTTTGGTCACCTTAGCACAGCCTTTTCTCCATGGCTCTGTCTACTCTGGGTAAACAGCTGGATGTCCTGCTCGTGGTTGAGGCAGAGGAAGGTCAGAAGCCCAGAAGTTGCTGCCAGGGTACCCATCATCTCATTGCTGAATTCTGAGCTATTTCAAGGCATTGAGTGTCCACGGAGAGCTGCTTCATTTTGGAAGGCAGTGGAGCTATGTCAAGAAGTAACCACTAGAAGAAATGAAGTTAAATACAAGGCTACTTCAAGTATGAAGTACAATTATCCTTCTTGTTCTGTTAGGAAAGGACATATCCCAGCTCTTGCTGCCCTTAGAAGTCATACGCTTCTCACAGCTCTCGGGAGGCTTGAACTACTTGTGTGTTATAACATATGCAGTTCTCTGTAAACTCTTGAGTTTTAAGAAAAGAAATAGCCACTTCCCTACCTGTACCAGATGAATGTTTCCAGGACAAATGAAAGTCTGTATAAGCTTGAAATACTCTATCAGTAATTGTTTACATTAGCTATTAACATTTTTACTAGGAGAGATGGACTGTTCACAAAGAATCAGTGCTTAACAGCTAAGCCTTGCCACAGAAAAGCCTCTAGCATTTTATCTTTAAGATTCCAGCATATTTCTGGTGCTACTTTTATACTTATCTGCCATAAAAAGCTGATTCCTCTGAGTGCTTTGGATTTGCTTGACTCAGATTTATAGACCAGCTTTTTAGCGCTGCTCCCAGATATTACAGGAAAGGGGAAAGCTGCTTCAAGTTCCTTCAGATTTCCATTTCAGGGTGCTGACGTTCCCAGTAGCTTCCACTTTCCAAAAGCAATGTTTTTATGTACTGGGAAGCCAGGTGCAGTGAACTTGGCCTGGCGTACCTATGGAAAGAGGTGGACTGGTTGTCCAAATCCAGCCGAGGGCGAGGGTAAATGGGCACATTTATGCAACGGAATGTAAGTTTAGCCCAGGTTGTTTCAGCATTTCAGACTCCTCCCCTTCCTCTCTCCCCAGCCAAAATGAATGTTAAATGTGGGAAGAGTTTGGTGTCAGGCCTGTAAGCAATAATGTCAGTGTTTTTATTAAAAAAGGGTCTCCGTTTGATGATGTGTGGCAGTGTTACCGTCTGCAGAGCTGTGGAGCCTGCTGGAGGTAGGGTCTCCAGGTGAGGGTTAAGACACAAAAAGATAGTAGTGCCATAAGGCACATGCTCACTTTATATTAGCTTTGTTTTTGAGCACGGGGCTGTCGGCTTTGACCGTGACAGTCTAGCCCCTTACAGGGACAGTGGCACCTGTCCCTGGAGCCAGCTAACACATGGTGTGGCACAAGCATTGCCAGGCCACGGATGGCAAGGAGACTTCTGCAAGTGCATGTCAGCAGTCATGCAGCCCTATAAATTATTTTCCTTAAAAAACATGCAGTAGGCAACCTGGATTGCTTTAAAATGTGTGGTTTAGATCAAAACTGAATGAAACAAAATGCAGCTACGTTATCCGAGGTGGTACACCAGACGGTCACATGTAACTCACAACATATAGGGGACTTGCCCAGGTCACTGCAGACAAACGGTGCTAGAGCTATGTCAGTGCTAGGTTGCTGTGGACTGAATGTAGATACATAAGTGTAGGAGTGTTATTATGGGATCTGAATCCACCCTAACTCTTTAAAGTTATGTATCTGTTAGTCTGAGAATTCGGTAGGGCTAATAGTCGTTCTTCACTGTTATTAAAGGCCTTAACTTTTTGCTTGTCAGAGATGTGGGTAGCCCTTAGAGACAATGAGAGCAAAAAAAACCCCTTTCATTTCACTTTTAAAATACCCTGGTGAGAAAAGTCTTGCTTTGGAAAGTCGCCTAGCTCATTTGTTTTATTTCACAAATTACCCAAGCGCCCATTTGTGCTTTGTAACCGCGATTCGGGTGTTCGCCCTTGATTAGAAGAGCTGTCATCTGCTTTTCGACACAGGAACGTGAATCATAAGGAGGCAGTTATCGGTAAAGCTCCATACCGTTTAAAGTCGCAAAGTCAGATTTAAAAAATAGAAGAAAGAAAAAACGAAAAGAGAGGCCGAAACTCAAAAAAGCATTTGTGGCGCAAGAAGGGCCGGGTGAAATTCTCAGGACTTTGCGCGGAGCAAGTATCAATAACCGCAAAATTTCACAGCCCCCTTTTTAGAACCGCAGCCTTAACGTTTTGCAGGGGAAATAAAGCTTTGGTTAACCTTGGCACCGGCAGACCTCATTAAAATAACAGCCTGTCACTTTCGAGTTTAAAATAACAGGGTTGTCAGTTTTATATTCAGCGGCACAATCTACGGGCTCATTCTCTGGGAAACACTGTGGGTGTGTGTGTGGGGGGAGAGCGTTGAATGGGGGGGTGCTGGCAGCAGCGCAAAGGCTGAGCAACACTGCCATCTCGAGGCTCCCCCTCCCTGCCCCCCCTTTTCCAAATCCAGCGTGCTCCCCGACAGCTGGGGTGACGTAAGGCTCCAACCCCGCTGAAACCCTGCCCTACGCACTTAGCCTTTTAAAAGGCTGGAAAATATCCCGCGTGGAGGTTCGGCAGCTGCTGGGCGTTTACATTTATTTTGGGAGAAAGCATGGAAATGTATAATGCATGGAAAAACAATCTCCACATAGAGCAAGTAAAGTTCTGCGCCGCTTGTTCCGAACGGAAGCAGGTCATCCTCGCTGGGGTACCGAATGTGCATCGAAATTTTGAGCACTTAATGAGCTGTTGTAAACAAAAATACACACCTAAGCTCCCTATGTCTAATCAGTGGAGAAACGAAGGTGCCTTAAAAAAACCTCTGAGAGAGAAATCCTCTTTAGCTAAATTCAAACACCTGGTGAGATGGAGGAAACCCAGTGGCTCATACCTAAGTGCCCAGTGCCCCTGAGACTTCTGTATGAAGCTGGCAGGCGTAGCTAAGCACATACAGGAGATAGACGTATTTCTCGAGGGACAGCCCCTAAAACTTAGGGGTTCAAGTTAACTGTTTTTCATTAAGCCCAGTTTACCAGGAAATCTGCGCGTCAATTAGCAGTCCTGTACTAACCTGCTTGGGACATAGGAGTCTTGCCCTGACTGTGACACCCACACGTAGCAGAGACACCAAGCTAAGAACCAGATAGAAACGCTATATAAGACGTGCCTGCTGACCTAGCCCTTTTAAACGAATTGTTGGCCATTAGTCTTAGAAAGCTTTCAGATGGAATCCCTAGGGGACAGGAATACTGATCGATGTATGGAAGTCCATGCATTCTGCTGGCAATGGCATAACACAGATCAGGTCGTGATGAGCTGTTTGCTCTTCCTACCTGGCCGTGCCCCTGACGAAGGGCACGCTCATCGCCATCCCGCACCCGGCTCACGTGGTCAAGCGCTGTATCCGTACTTCTGTTATCAAGCTGCCCATCACGGTGAATGCTCTACCTCGTTTTCAGTAAAGGCTGCAAGGGTGCTGGGTGCATGGCTGGGCATGTTAGACGCGTCTAGGGGAAAGCGAGCAGCAGGCAGTAGAAAACTGTTGGTTTCCTCACCTGATTGAAGAAATGGCATTAATTAAATGTCGCTTGCGAATTAAAGGGCGAAGTTGTATGTGACTAAAGAAACTAGAGACACGAACATGTCTTGCAGTGGCTGCTTTTCGTGTCTTTTCTCCAAGACAAAACCCCAGGCCTCTTTCTGCTCACTGTCTGTGGCTGTTCTGTTCGTGCGACACACCAGGAGGATACACTTTACGCACCCAGACTCAACTCCCTGAAATTACAGTGCCTTGTCACAAACATCTGCTTCAAACGTATTCCAAGTGGCTACGTCGTGACACACCAGCTCAGTATGTCACCCAGCGTGGCACCCCAGCCCACCAGAGAAGCAGCGTCCAGTGAGCAGGCGGGAACGACTGTACATTTTTCCAGGGCATGAAGGCTAACTCTAATGGGACTTGGCATTTGTTTCTGAGCATCCTCAGGGAGCAGGTATTGGCAGAGAGGCAAGCTGAATATTCTCCTTGCATTTCAAAAGGAAAGTCTTCCCAAATTGCAGAATAAACAAGAAAACAATGCAATGCAAAAACATCAGGAAGAAGAAAAGAAGGTTAATTAGAACCATTTCTTCTTAAAACAAGCAAGTGTCCATATTGTTTCATTTTGTTTATTGCAGTTGAACCTGGGTCAGTTTTGGATGCATTTTCCACCATCTTTGAACACTATTTTAGTATCTTCTGATATTCCTCTATCTGAGAGAGTAGGGATTATACATATAAATCTGGAAGGACTGTGAGATGGACTCGCCAGGGGAGAGCTTGGCAGGGGAGGAGGAGGAAGAGAGGGAATTTACTTTTAAAAAATTATTTTAGGGCCATTTAAAATCTGGTTTTTAGCTCCCATTGCTTCTATCCCCCTGCCAAAGAAACGCATTTCCATTGGGAATTAAACCAAAGTGGATTCCATGGGCAATTAGCTGCCCACTTCACAAGTGTCTTTCTAAGGATCTTTCATGCCTTATAAAACATACTCATTTCACTTTTCGTTTTGCATGGTATTTTCAATGCTTTTTTCGTTTACCCTGGTGAGTCTTTCAATTTAGCCAGACATCCTGAATTAAACCAAGGAATGCTAAGGTCTGATTCCTGCTAAAATGATGGGCTTTCTTTTTATCTCGCTTCATTGCTTTGGAGTGCAAGGTGAGTAAAGAAGACAAAAATGTTGGCCAGCTTTATTTACCTGCTTATAACTGAGCCCATTCTGGTAGGACTGGAACTGAGCTCATGGGTGCAGTTCCAAGTTCTGCTGAGGAACTGCATGACGTACGTGCCTGCCTTGGTCACATAAGAACTCAATGGCAAAAATAAGAAATTAATTGTATTTCTCAATGTAGGACATGTAACTATGCCATTTCCATAACTCTGGATATAAATTTCTCTTTGGAAATGATGCAAATATTTAACTTTTCTCACGTACACAGTAATGCCTCTCTTCTGCTAGCAATTATAGATGAAGGCCAGGATATTTTAATATACATTTCTATATATCCCCCAATAAATTAAAAATGTAACTTTTTGTGTGGCTTTTGCTATATACTTTTTCTCATGGGAGAGAAAATATTGCAATTCAAAACAAATTTAGTACCTTCGAAGCAGCTGAAAAAAAGTAGTTCATTATAATATCAGGGCTATGTCTGGAAGATAGCTAGGGAAAGTCAGGCTCAGTACAGCCAAAGAGATACAGCTGTCTTAATCCAAATAAATCTGTGCTGGAGAAAGGGGAAAGGAAATATGAAAAATATCAAAACTGCATACATCTCATGTTTAAATGTTTCCACAGACACCTAATCGAGCTTGAAGGTTAATCTCTAATTCAAAGAATAGGAAATACCAAGGAAACATTTACAAGGCCACAGGTCACTAGGGGAATACAGTAGTCTGACTTCGTAAATCACAAGCAAGCAATGTTAACTGTACCCTTAGTGCCTTTTATCTCATTTTCAAGGCACTGTACATCCGCTGCATATTTTTAAAATGCTGGTTGTGATCAAAACGATGTAGGGAGGAACATGCGTAACCATGGGGACTAATAAGAAGAGACTTTCTGTGGTCATGCTTGAGGAGATCCCAAGAACTGTAGCCACTGAAACCCACAGGCAAAAGTTTTACATGGCATGGCAGCCACTGCATCACCTTATTCTGTTCTGCATTTGAAGTTACATTAAAAGTATCCCAAAGTCATTGCCTCCCCCAGTATTCACCATGCAGAAGTGAATGTGGCCATCAGGCTATTTCCTGAAAGAGGAGGTGAATCCATCAGTGCTTTTAATTCTTCTTTCAAGGCCATCGGAAACCACACTTCGCTTCCAGAAATACAATTCCAGGGTGAGGTTCAAGGAACTGCTTAGGTAGATGTGTCAACTCCCCTGCCGAAAGCTGAGAGGGTTAACAGCGGCAGGAGGTCATACGGCAGGAAAGAGCAAGTCTTCGCAGGCTGAGTCCACAAGTTGTTTGAAGTTCGATGGTGGAGTAGGGCAATGGGGAGGGGAGGATAGCTACGAAGGGAAATAACTGGGAGGGATGAAAAGTGTTAAAATGCTCCTGAGCATCTGGAGAGGGCTGCAAATGGTAACCTGTCCCTAAGCTGTGTTCATTTTTGCTGTTGCTGCTTTTTGCGAGTCATGTAAATGTCTCCAACACCCCACCCCCCCTCCCAGGTTCTAAAATGGGAATGACACCTCAGGGGGATGCCTGTGAGATTTAATCAGCTGTCATTTACCGACAGTCACCTTACTTTTCCAGATGCACTTCTGAAATCAAAGAGAAAAATCTTTATTGTTAGGAAATTTAATGGTTTGTTGTCTATATGCAGTGCACATACAGAGTATGTAAACATCATTTAATATCTTCAGAAGTGACTGGGGAATGGGAGCCCTCATTTTGATTTTCAGCGAGTATCTGGAAAGCCTGTGCATCGTGCGAGCTGTGAGAACCTCTCTCTGTTCTTTTGCTGACTTCTATGGAAATAAAAGGTTTGTACTGCAAATCACAGCCCTTCCAAGGGGGTCTTGACTCACTTGTGGTTCAAAACAGAAATCTGCAGTTCTCGAGCACCAGCTGTAATTTGATTACGGTAGAAGTCTGGATATAATTCTAAGTTTCTGAGTTTTGAATAGCTTAAAATAACTTCCAGGTAGCAACGATGTTACTGCTCTGAAAACTAATTACTCGTCAACAATATCGATCAGATTGCTTGTGTAAATAGTTATCCAGGCACATGCAGTAAATGAGAAAATCTGTCCCTTTGACTCTTGTGTTCCCCAAGTTTATATCAGTGGACCCTCCTCCCTATAAACCCTCTCCCCTACATCTTCTGTCGGATTTCTTTTGGATTTACTGCACAGTGGCCTAATAGGAGTTTGCGCACCTCTCTGCAAACAGTGGGCGGTTTAGCCGAGTTGCTTGTGCCGGTTAGCTGTACCAGTACAGACCCTGGGGATGTTACCCTCAGTGTGGGCGGGAGGGGAAGAGGAGAGGCTGCTGTCTGCCCAGAGACCATGGTCCCATGTCATGGTCCCATGGTCCAAAGACATCAGAAAGGGCAGGCATCCTGAGACCATCCCCGCTTCTGCTGAAGCCTTGCCCACGGTCTGTATACTGGAATTTGATTTTTGGCTTGACAGGGCTCCCCTGTTGAGACTTTAAAGGCTTGCAAACGCTGCTAGTATCTCATATGAAAACAAATCAACTAGGGTTTGGCAAGGGGTGTGGAGGAGATTTATAAGGTGTCTGTCATGGCAAGAAATACTGTCAACAACTCATGCAGCCAAATACTGTCCTAGTTACTCCTTATGGATGAAAATGCAGACGGTGCTTCTGAAATAACATCTTTGGCTGTTTCTATCTCCTGGCTTATAAAGTGACATTCCACAGAGTTTAAGCACGGCAAAGCAGCGTGGGCCATTTGCTCGGAGAGCTATCATGTCTTCAGAACAAAAGATAAAAGAGATAAATAGCCAAGTACAATATTGTACCTCAACAACCTAAAAGCCAATCTCAAAACTGAATGGAAGAATGGAGAGCTTTTATTTCTTGGGTTTTTAAAGAGTAGAGCTCAGCGATTTCCTTTGAAAGCTATTCAACAAGCTTCCCTAAATCCTGTTACAACTTAATGTGAAATGCGTCTGTTTCCATAAGAACAACAGTGGTACCATTCATCCTTTGTAGTCTGTCCTTTGCTGTGTTTTCTATCTATTCTTGTAGATTTTTCCACTCTAATAAACCAAACACAAAACAAGAACTGATAACATTTTAGCCATTTATTTATTAAGTTGATGATGGAAATTCAGTTTGTTCCTGCTTGCTGTCTCAATCGTGCCAAATTAAATTATTGTTGAAGGAGTTTATAACGTAAAGAAATGGTTTTGATACTGCCCCGATGTTTCTTGAAGGTGAAGTCTGTATCCAGCTACAGGTACTTATCTGCACCTACTGCGAAGATGGATATACTCTCTGCATGCGTGTATACGTAGAGACTTCTCGCTGTTACTGAGATCCACTGCAATGTATTCAGCCTGTGTTACTTACATCAGTTCAACATCAGCTCAGTACTGCATAACTTTTTTTAAAACTGTGCATGTAGCTCTAAATATAATATTTATCTAAAGCATGACCAAGTTGGTAGATGAGACATTTTATCCGACGTACACTGTTTAACTGAATTCAGCACACTGTGAGGCATATTAATTCTTAGAAAAATATATATTTAGAAAACCTTAGGCAAATGGAGACTAGAAAGAGCAAGATGTAACACGTGTTTTATTAATGCCTTGCCTGTGGAAAAAGGTGACTTTGATTATTTGAACTCTCTGAACCCAAATGCTGAATGGCTTGCTCATAAATACAGGAATTTAAGTTTTAGCACCCTCAGCCCTTTTAACCTCCACCATCATCACCATTGCAGAATTAAACAGCCTATTATTCAACACAATAGTTAGCGTGGGTGATTTTTTTAACCTGTTTTCCCTCTCGTTGTCTCTTAATCAGGTAACAGACATTAAAGAAAAGCTAAAGCTCTCTAAAAAGTTCTGGTCAACATTACCCTACACAATCTGCAAGGATGAGCGAGTGACAGCTGGTCCGTCAATCGAGGAGGACTGCTGGAACGGCCACACCAAGGCAAGGTGAGGTGGACCCCCTCTCCACCGCACTCAGTCCAAATCCCGATCTGGCCCGAAGCCATCACAAGACGGAGGGCATTTCACAACACTGATTGTAAGAGTGGAACGGAAATGGGGAGAACAAGAGATCCTCCACACGCAGCTTGTAGCTGAGATTACTTATTGTCCAGGTGCCATTAAAGCCAGAGCGTGAGTCAGGGTGAATGTGCGCAGCGTGTCAGCGTGTGAACGCAGAATATGTTCATTGGTTCAACTCCAGAAGGATAATTTATACTGGGATTTCAAAGAGCTCTTTAGGTCCATTTAGCATCCCTGTGTTGGGACTGACAGCTTGCGAAGCAATTGCACACTGGGGATATCATACTGGGATGAAACAGAAATTGGAATTTCGGCTCCATTTGCTGTTGGCTGGCAAAGCTTAGGGCTATTTGCTGGTGGGGGGGGAGGGGGAAACAAACCCAAAACTGAAAAACAGCCAACGGAGAATAAATGCAGATCTCCTACTTATCTTGTGTAGAAGGCTTGACCTTCCTTATGTTACTTCATCAGAGAAACTGTGGTCATCTGCCCTTGTTTGTGATGAGTTTTCTGTGAGTTTTAATTTTGAAGTTTGCTTGGCTCTGGCTGTGGCAGGGCTGGAGCTGGCAGATGAGCTGGTGTCTCCAAAGGTCCCAGTGTGAATTCATCAGCTGACAGAGGAGAGAATCTGATTATCCCTGCTGAGAAAGAGAGAGGAATTGGCTCATCTACCGCACCAGGGGCAGCCAGGTTTCAGGTCTGCAGTAGTAGCCTGTGCTTTTGGGGAGACAGGAGGAGTGGAGAGGTTTGTGTCTGGTGAGCACTGAACCTGGAAAGCAGTGATACTTTCTGGCACTTAGGGTCTGGAATCTATCTTCCTTTTTCCTGATGATACAAATGAGGCCACACTTAAAAAAAAACCCAACACCAAACAATAACAACAAAAAAACCCCTCTACAACCACCAAACATACCAAAAAAAAAAAAAGTGAGACAAGCATATAAAATATAAAAACTCAGTGAAAATAAGACAACATGGGAAAAAAAAAAATTATTAAATGTCATATTTCATGGATGGATGGACAGATACATAGATAGGTTACACCCACCCTGTCATCTAACCATTTTTATAAGGCAGACACTTTACATGGGGAAGCTTTTCACTGAACACACACCCTTTCTCCTAGCCTTACTGCATAATGCTCAGAAGAATTCATTTTACACACGAGAGCAGAGGACTGTTTGGGATGCTGCTAGTCCGCTTTGAGACACACATGAACAAATCTGTCCAAAAGCACGGGTCACTGCTCAGTTCCTAAGCCCCAGACCCAGAGAAAGCCTCTGGGGACTCTAAGGAGGACAGCTAGGAGGAGTGTCTGATGATTGCAGGGCTCATCACAAAGGAGCAGTGTGAAGAGAGGAAATAAAAACACAGTTTTATCTTCCTTTATAATCATTTCTTGTCAGTGGGCTTTGTAAGATATGACCCCAGGCTGATGTGCTGCAGCAGTTAAATAGAGTTTCCAGCCCCCCCCCCCATCTGGATGCCATGTGTCACATCAGGGTGCATGCATTAACAAGAGGTATATGCTACTCTTTCTGCAAAAGAGCAGTCAAACAAACCTGCTAATACCCCTCCTGATTTCCACGACCAGCGCTAGTGTTTGTACTGTGTCTGGCTGATGGTTTTGAGCTGTCTTCTGCTCCTGCACCGAAGGGGCTGGCACAATTTCCACATTCACTGGGAGTTAATGGAGGTACATTTTATGCATGTAGTTTTTCACCCTCCTTTTGCAGTATTTATCTTAAGAGAAGCCTGGTTATTTTCATGGTGCCTTCTGAGATTCAGTGTTCTGGAGCCACTGAGAACAGCTATCCTCTGCTGATACTCTCCTCAATTAATTTAAGATAGACATTTCACTAGGTGTGGGATCACAGCTTCAAAAGCATCACCTGAAAATGCGGTCTCGGAAGGCCCAACCACTGTTTCATTGTCCAGTTTGCATTTCATATCCATTCACAAAGGAAATGTGTAGTCATAGTCTTAATAACAGAATTCAATAAATGCCTCAGGTGGAGAGAATAGTGAAATTCAAAGTGATACCATAGAATGCCATGGCCTGTATATGACATAATATTGAAAATACTATTGAAAATTACTAGCTTTAGTTGCAAAATCACCTCTCGGCTGGTGATCAAGGACACGTTCTGCAACATAAAGAAAAACCATAAATGCTTCCTTGGTCATACTGATTAGCATCTGATACAAACACCAGTTCACAAGAACAAGGGTCGCAAAATCTGGCCAATACGCATATATCTTGTTTGTGTTCAGTGTCACCTGTCATAAGCACCTCTGTGCTGTATGAAGTTATATTTTAAATTCCAGAGAATATTACAACAACTCATGATAGTAAAAAAAAGGAGATTTAGCCACCTGCTGTTTTCCTTGACATTAATACTACCAATAAGAAGACATCATGATGTTGGCTACTGTTGGGAAAAGAGATGGTTGTTGGGTTTTGATCAGATGCTGTGGTGGTATAAAGAAACTTTAAACTGCCAGATAGACATTACGCCTCATGTTTCATTTTGCACATCATCTTTTGCTGCTTTTACAGGAGAAAAGAGTTACAAATCTGAGATCACTGAACATGAAAGCTAGGCTTTCTCATGAGAGAGGCATTACACCAAGGTCACTTGTGGTTATTAGACTCCCCAGATATCACTTTGCCACCATGATTAATTTACAGTGACACCAGGTCGCCAAATGAAGGTCACCAATTCACGAATAATCATGGGGTAACGGAGTCATCCATTTGGCATTCTGGAAGGGTGCACTTGGCTCGTTGCTGATCCTGTACGAAAAATGATTTTAATCAGGTCACATAAGATAGAAACCAAGTGCTGTGGAAATGGGAAAACATTTATTAAGTGGATGAATCTCTTTTTAAAAAAAGATCCATATTAAAAATAATAATAATTGATACTTCAGACTAAGTGCCTTTTTAGAGAGATGCCCAACCGGACTCCCTGATCATATCTGTATTCACAGAAGAACTTGAACATAATTTTATGTTTAAAAAATTAATGTCTTCTGCCAGATGCAGAGAGACAGATTTTTTAAGACATTTAGGATCTAAAAAATATCATTAAGACCCAACTTCAAAAGTTTTAGTTCCTTCCCTCTACACAAATAAATTCTTAACAACAGCTGATAATCTCTTCACCGTTCTTCAGAAATTAAGGAATTTTCCCAGGAATGGTGAAATTCAGGCGTTAGGAGTTAAACTAAATCCAAGGTATTAGTCCTTGAATAAGTGACTTCTACAGAAATGAGAACAGTAACCAATCTGCAGCCATTCCGGTGGTCAGAAGAACCTTGAATTGCTCCAACCAACTCAGCCAAGTTGTTTCAACCAAACCACGTGAGCCATTGTGCTCATGCACTATCATCCTGGCGCTCATGCTCACCAGAGCAATAGACCCACTAGTATGTCTTTGCTCTGGAAGACTGTAATCTATGAAAAAGGTGAGACCTGCATTCCTTTCCTTGAGGAACCTATACTCCTTGAGTACAATAAAGAAGAAATAGAATTATATACGAGACACAGTAATTATAAACAGGGGAAAAATAGAGAAAGGTAAGGAAAAATGAACAGTACTTTTCAACGTCTAGGTCAAAACTACAAGGTATTTCATCAAAGTGAACACAAGATGGTGTCTCAGCTGGTCTAAAATTTTCTTATTCTCCTGCCATAAGTAGTTGTCTTCCTACTTCCCTGGCAGAGACCCTTTGATTCCTGGTTAAATTCAGGTCAGACAAGACTCACCAGATCAGTGCCTGCCCTGGGAACATTGCTCATTGCTGACCAGCAAGGCTTGCAATGAGAGTGAGTTGAATGTCCTTTGCGTGGAGGTAGGCAAAGATAACCGTATAGCACCACCAGTGAAAGTGTTTGAATTAACCACTTCTCCGTAGGTGCAAAATCTGGCTATTATTAATTGATGGCTCTAGCTGATTTTTTCAGCTTCTTCCTTCCAACAAACTGGCAGATGAGCCATTTTCTCCTTCTCCTTCCATTTCCTCAAGTTTTTCTCCAAGGTAGAGAAAATAAAAATAAAAGAAAAGAAAATAAAAATAAAAGAAAATAAAAAACAAACCACCCTACTGAAAATACCCTATGGTGATTACCTCCTGAGCAAACAGAATCAGAGGAGGTGATCCAGTTAGCCAAACAAGCCAATTTTCCACTGTACTTATCTTTCTGGACCAGATGTGACTGCCTACCCCCAAGCCCAGCCTGAGTAAGTCTGTGTTGTCTTTTGTACTCTGTTGCCTACAATTCTGTGTACCTGCAAAACCCCAGTACTGGCTAGGTGGGATGCTCCAGTCGTACAGTAAGAAGCTGCTGCGGTAGCAAAATACAGAGAACACTGCCCTTTAATGCAGATGTCTTTTAAAAACCAAACGATTCCTCCTTTTTTTGTTGAGTTTTTTTCATAGCTACAACCTTTATATAAATGATCTGAAAGATTCATCGCTCATTTTTAGACTTGAAAAGGAAGCAGATACCTTGGAACATTAACCGGATATTAAAAAAAAAAAAAAGAAAAAGTGGTTTTAAATATGCTTTGTGGTTGCTTGGCTATGATGTGCCAAAAGACATCTTTGTTGTGTCTGCTGAGACAAGCAAGAACTGTGGAAAGGCTAAGAGGAACAGAAAGCATTAATATTTTAGAAAACAATGTAAATTACACTAAAATCCTGACATAGCTGAGCAAGGAGCAAACAGCAGAAAACAAACAGTATTATTCAGCTTCTCTATACTCAGAGGGATAAGAAAGCTGATTTTTTTTCTTGCTAGGTGGATGCAAAGAACAGACACTGATTCAGGTTGGCACTTCTCTTCTTTTCATTTATAATGGGCATACAGTTCTTGTAATGGCCAGGCGTACAAAGAGATCATTAACGAGAGTAGAAGCAGCAGCAAAGCTTAAAATTCACAGGGGTGTCTCCACTTACAGAACTGCAGCAAAAGCAGCTGTGTTCAACAACTTTGCCCAGCCAGCAACAAATCTTCTGTCAAAAAGTGGTCCCAAGACATGGCTTCCAATTCGGTGTGACTTAACCCTACTCCACGCACATCAAAATGCTGTTGTCAGAACATGTGCTGGGCTGCCTCTCAGAGGCTGTCACTCATGAAACACCTTGGGCTGCGTGTTCCCATATCTCTACCAGGTCCTGTAAAGAAAGGAAAACAATTCAAAGATATTTACATTCGCGATAGGCTTTTCTGCCTTTTTTTTCTCCTGAGGAAGCAGGTGAACTAGTTCAGTAATGAGGGCAGAATCCAGCTTCACATTCAGACATGTAAATTCATGCATTTAAATACTGATGCCTGTGGGTGAGACAGTAAGGAGTCATTTGTGTTGCCCAAGTGAGGGTTGTGTCATTTGAGACTCTCCAGCATGTCTGAGATGAGTATGGCAGAGAACACTACCTCCCATCTGGACCAGAGCCTGGGCAAGAATTGCTAGAGCATTTTAAAAATCACCACTGTTAAGTTGCCTGAACAAGACTCCCAATACCCTGTCAGTGTGATCAATGGGGCAGTTTTCGACTGCTTAAGCACACTTACCTACTGCTATGTGAGATGGTCTGCATAGTCAAGACACCTTCATGGAATAAGACACTGGACCCACAGGTTATTCAAACCCTACTGGAGGGGCAGTAGGACACCAAGCAGCCTATTCCTCAGTGGTTAAAATCTCACCCAAGACTCAGTTCATCTGCCTAAAGAAAGAAAATATAATTTTAGGTGCCCCAGGTGTACAAGACCTTCCCCTCAAGCCTGTAGGTATGATGCAGGACCTATGGGAAAGCCACACCTTTCAAGGCTGGTAACAAGAAGACAGGGAAAAACCAACAGCATTCAAATGGCACCAGATGTCTGTGTTTGTGCAACTAAATCCCCGCAGATTAAATCTAATGAACTAGTCATCTGGCCAGAGGCACATGGGACGCCAACAGCTGTCCCCACTCCGCTGACAAATAAACTCCTGACTAGTTTTGACTAGATCTTTTGTTGACTAGATCTGGCAAGAGTGGGACTCTGCTCGTATGCAGACGCTTGCCTTTAGACTTAACAAATTTTGTTATCTGCATAAGCCTAAATTTGAATCTTCAACCTAATTCTTTTGTTCTTATGCCCTAAATGCCAACAGGTTCATTTGCCTGGGAATTTGAGTATTCACCTAACCTTTAGGCAATCATAAGGTAATGGAATTCTTGTGACCCACACCCAGTATGGCTCCCTTACACACCTAGGTCAGGTGCACTGGACCATTCTTCTGAGATGTTAAGCCCTTCCATGCCAGGAATGCTTTGGGGATCACCAGATCCTGAGGCAGATGCTATGGGGTAGGTGGCAGTTTGACGCAGTCACTTCTCACGACTGAATGAGCTGGCCCGTTTAAAGTTAGATGAGCTTCAGGAAGACATCAGATCCACACTGGTCAGAGTGCAGAATGCGAACCTTAATAAAAAGCACACACCAGAGCACTCTCGAACTGCTTTATATTTCCAAACTAACTCGTAATGTGTCCATATAGAAAGCTCACTAAGAAGTCAGTGCATTCTTCTTTCATTATTGACAATAGGACATGATGAAATCAAACATAAATCATCCAGAGAAAGCCTGTGAACTGCCGTTCAGAGCTAGCCATAGCTTCTCTTGGATGGCTTGCAATAAAGAGCAGCTAACCCTTCATAAACAGGGAAAGCAATCCACACGAACGCTCAACAATTTCAAATTACTTCTAGCTCCTAACAGCTATGGCCGCTGTCATGATGCTGGCAAGATGGACATCCTCTCTGAGCCAGTAGGGCAATTCTTACATTCTTACTTTTTTTAATCAACTGCACCTTGAAATTGCTGATTTACTTCTAGGCTGAGTAATTTATCTACAGCAGCCATTTCATTTGTAGAGACGTGTGACAGATGGAGGTGCTGTTCTTTTGCAGCCCAGAGCTTCCCTGTGTGCCAAGGTCTCTGTCCTGCTGCCTCCAGGCAGCTCTGCAGAATTATTTCCAATTTCTATCTTTGGTGATTCATAACACTGCAGTCTGCAGTGCTCCAGACTAGGGGAGTCAGCTCTGTATTCTCACCGTAGTTAAGCCTGTTACCACAGGAGTCTGGATGGGATCCCTACAGCATTGTTATTTCTCGTTATGGTACTAGCGAAACAACAGGACATGCAGTTTGGGGCTGGGTATTTTTGACAGTCATGTTTGGTTCTTATATGTTCACACTCCCCCAGGATTATTTTCATGTAAGCTTTCAAAGGCCACTGATGATAAATGAGTCTCATCTTGCAAAGCGAGTACCTATTACGATGAGACTAAACCCTTCTCTGGTGCAGCAAAGCAGTTTTCATTTGTGAACCTCCAGCAGCAATACAAAACTTATTTTCCATTATCCATGACTTTGGTAGAGAAAGTCCCTTCTTCTCCCTTACTTTCATTTTTATTTTTATGGAATATATTTATTTTCCAAACCAAAGCACTGGCACCAGCACCAGATTTGAATATTGATAGGGAATTGGGCTGACACAAGTGAGAGTGAAGTAAAATACTCTTAAAACTATATCTGGTACCAGACATCATGAAAGTTGGCTGCAAGTAGGCTAGACCATGCTATCGTTACTCACTGAGCACATGCCCACACAAGGAGTCCCACAGACATCAGTGGGATAGCCTGGTATGCAAGCTAATTGACAACAAAATAGATCATATCCTGATAATGAACATGAACAAAGGGTAGATCTGTCCCAAAACTCTTGCAATCTGAACATGAGACAAAGACAGTAAGTAAATAAAGACAGATGAGAGAGGGAAACAGTGATACACTATTTTCTCAGGATACCTTGCCAGCACAGAGAAATAATGTCAGCCTGTTATCAGCCTAGCAGCTGTAAAATGCACAGATCATTTTTAACAGAGGCTCAAAGTAGGAAAAAAAGGTCGCTTTGCAGATGCCTGTAAGGAGAGTTTCCTGAGTACAAAGAGCAGCAGGGGACAAAGTATGAGTATTTACCAAAAGGTGATGAGGACTTTTGCCATAGGATGATTGGAGGCACAGGCTGATTTTTGTAGGAGAGAGAGACCTGCAAAAGCATGCTTGCTACCTGTGAGCAGCGTAAGACTGCATTTGCCAAGGTCAGAGAAGGGAATGCTGCAGTAATCAAGAAATTATAAGCCTGAATAAAAAATTCAGATGTGTGGATGGGTAGGAAACACCCTACCATAAATACGTTATGCCCAAAACATGTGGGAGAGGCAAGTATAGCCTGTTTGTAAGGAACAAGGACCAAATCAAAGAGAATACTGGGCTTTGGTAAACTCACAATGCTGTTTATGGGCTGGGATGTAGGCTAGGCGGAAGATGTTCATGGTGGTCAAAAAAAGGGATGCAAGGAAGAACTGGAGAAGAAAATTAATTATTTCCTTTAAACAAGGAGGGTGATAATGCCTCGAGGTAGCCTCCAAAACTATCTCAGAACAACAAATTCACCACATATAACAAAGGACTTCATCTTTTTTAAGCAGAAAGAAACAAAACCAGAAGAACACACTGTTAGATGCTTAATTTAGTGTGCAACTATTCATATGAATAGAGCATCTGAACATGCAGCGACTTAGTGCTAGCTGGTGAACCTCTTCCATAGTTCACAGAGCCAGTGCACTTGCTGAGGAATAGTGGAGAATTAGGCAGTTGGATAGCTTAAATCCTTTCTGCTCTCCGTGCAGCTGAGCTAGTAAAAAGAGCCTTTAGAATCTGTAAAATTAAAAACCATATTTTTAAAATGGTTTCACTGGAGCTGTTTAAGAACTGTGTAACCGTTAGCAGTGTCAAATTGCTTAGCACAGCATTTACTGTACCGACTTTTATTTCTGAAACTTACTGCATTTTAAACTGATCCTTCATCCTGCTATGTAGATACTTGCCTGAGATTATGAACGATGGCTTGACCAACCAGATCAACAATCCAGAAGTAGATGTGGACATCACAAGGCCAGACACCTTCATTCGACAACAAATCATGGCCTTACGTGTCATGACCAACAAACTGAAGAATGCGTATAATGGAAATGATGTCAACTTCCAGGATACAAGTAAGAAACCTTTTACTGTCATTTAATAAGTATATTTTGGAACACGTTTCTAAATCGGTTCCATTGGAATTTATTTCTTTGGTCTTTGTGATCTGTGCTGCTGACAATACAAAAACCAGCCTTTTTTTGGTCCCATGAAATTCCAGTTTTATATTTGTCTCTTATGCTTCTCTTGCTTATCTTCATGTCAAATGCATCAAGACACTGAGGGCTTTCCATAATGCCAGCAGTCTGCTCCTTTTTCAGAAGGGCATGTAAGAAATAATTAAATCACAACGGCTTTCATTTGGATGCTTTACTGAATGACAGTTAGCACCATTAATACTTTCCTGTTCCCGAGGTGTTCATCCCCATTGGGATGCCAGGTGGGATGGGAATGGGGAAAAGGGATGAACACTGTAACCCATGGCCCTCATGTTCTTTCCCTCTCCCCCTTGTGCCAGGTGATGAAACCAGCGGCTCAGGCAGTGGAAGCGGCTGTACAGATGACATCTGTCCCACCGAGTTCGATTTCGTCACCACCGAAGCACCTCTGGTCGACTCCGACAGGAGGGAGGTGGAGGCTTCAGCCACGCAGCCTGGCCGGTCACTGCAGACGTTGCTCGTTGTCTTCATCAGCCTCCTACTGCAGAGACAGTGGAGATAATCCTGGATCTGGCCAGAGAAACTGTGTTTTAGGTACAGAAACAACCGACTTCCTTCTTTTCTTATACTCTTGGAGAATGGACCATGCCACAAACACTTGCAGTTTTCTACGAGAAGAGAGCAGTACTGCAACCTGCCTCCCTTTTTTGTTTTCCCAAAGAGTACCAGGTGCCAGGCTGAACTGCTTCCTGCTTTTTTCAGATATCTCTGAAGACAATATCCACTCTTGAGAGAATTCTTTCTCAAACCTTTATTACATGAAACGTTCTGAGCTTCATTTCCTTTTATGCTGCAAAAGTAAAAGGATCTTACAGCGTGTGGGTTTTTTCCCCTAACGAGAAAAAAGAGGGGGGAAGAAACCAAGAAAACAGTTTTCTTTCTGAATCAGGCCTGACTCAAGGCTGCTGCATTTCAACAGAATATCAACGAAATAAAAAAAGACAAGAAAGGAACAAAAAAAAAATGCAACCGTTCTTCACTGACAGCCAGGTTTCCTTTAAGAACTTCTGTAGGATGATTCAGGTCATCAGAATGATCGTTGCTATAGGGAGGAAGTCTGGATTTTTTTCCATCACAAAAGTATGTCTCAATGGTGAATGTCTTGCACTCCATCTGCCAACCACATCAGATTGGTATGAAGGTAGAGAAGCTGAAAAATAAGTTTATCTTTTAGTATGATAGCAACTC
Source organism: Eurypyga helias (assembly GCF_000690775.1). Classification (NCBI taxonomy): domain Eukaryota; kingdom Metazoa; phylum Chordata; class Aves; order Eurypygiformes; family Eurypygidae; genus Eurypyga; species Eurypyga helias. The sequence goes on from NW_010252924.1 coordinate 19,794, forward strand.
CACTAGCTTCAGAATATCATGTTACAGTTGTTTAGGATTTAAATCTTAATACCCAGTAAAAAATTGAGTAGTAGCACGATTTCACATAGCTTCTTTTAGTGTTCATCCATGTTATACAATTGGCACAAATTTCCACTTCGCTCACCATCAGCCGTGGTGGTAATGCTAAACAACACTCCTGACAAATCCCTCCTCAAGGGTTCGGACAGAAAATAATCTCTTGTGATATAATTGCTTTCTTTTTCTCACTGTTCTGACATCAGTTAGGACTTTCTGCTACTATGTTCGTTATCCTACCAAGACAGCAATTCTCTAATGGACTAACAGCGACTGGATCAATAGTGTGTTACACATCTAACTACATCTTTCGTATCATTTAATCTCAGTATCACAAGGATTTCTTCTGCAAAATTTCAGAACAAAAAAAAATATATAGTACTGACATGGAGATTTCTTTCACTTTTTTAGTCTTAGTATGATCATCTATTTTTATATATATAAATATATATAAATCACAGATTTTAACTTCTTAATTACAAGCTCAGGGTTGACACTTCTTTGTAAGAAAAAAAAATGTTCGGTCAACCAGCTCTTCTTCTTTTGTGCTGCTCTGAAAAGTAACCCTTTAATGACTGGTGAGCACGAAAATCAAAGAAGAGAATTTTTTACATATCCAGTTGTCCATTTCTTAACAGGTTTGCAGCGTGGGGGAGAACACCTCTCTCATATTTATGTGTTTGTGGGGAGCATGTGAGTTTTTATGATAGGCCCAGAGAACGAAATGGATGTTATTTGTGATGGCAATTGTACTCTCAGATTCTTCAAGGATACATTGCTTTAATAGTCATTGCCTAAATGACCATTGTCCTGGAGACAGTTACCCTAATTTGCATCTGGTTGTAAGACTGGTGGAAGCTGTTTAAATTCTGGACAAATGAGTGTCAACAATAGAACATCAAAACCTTCCCTCTTCCATCAGCCACAGATGAGGGGCTTCTGTGACAATTCTGCATGGTGTTGAAATGATTCACCGGAAATTTATTTCCTGACTCTTAACGGTGACTCGGGAAATGGTATAGACAAATTATGGAAACACTGTAAAGCCAGCCAACCACACTACAGTTTAACAGCAGAGCAGGTAGTTCATATCCATTGCAATCTCTTTTTCTTGTCAAATTATAATTAGCTATCGATTTAGGCATGGAATTAAAGTAGAAAGCACACAGCACATTAGGATAAAGTATACTTAAGCACTTTTATCAAAAAGTATTTACAAACTAATAACAAAAAGCATAGGTTTTGAGCCACTTGTATGCCATTTTTTCCCCCCATTTGTTTGTTTAATTGAAAGTATAATGATCTATTCTTCTTGGCCCAGTGTAGTGTGCAGGAGTCTCTGGCTAGGTGTCCAGATCGCGCCTGTCTTACACCACAGTAGCCATGCTTCCTGCTTCTCTGATGGTTCCCGCCAGCGCAGACCTAGTGGTTCAGCATTTAATGTCTTCAGTAAGTTAAACAGCAGAGCTTAAGCCAATTCTCACAGCCTTTTTCATCGGCTCTGGTACAGCAGGTACCGAGCAGAGGATCTTTTAATTTTTTCCTCCTGAACTTCCACATGCAGTTTTCTACAAGGAGAGCCTTCTAAAGCTCTCCCTTGGTCCATCTCTTTCTACCCATATACACACCCTTTCTATGCTTCTCCTCCTCAGCAACTTTGTTTCAGGACAAGTTGAATGTCATTTTGATTTATCCTGTTGTGTGTTTATTCAGTGGTAACCGATACTATTTCCATCTGATTATTCTGAGTCTGAAAGCTTATTGACAGGTATTGAAGTTCAAGCCTTCCGAGGCAAGTCCTCTGTTGTACCAGCTCCCCATTGCTGCTGAGGACCTGATGGACTCCTAGGGTCTCTGTTAGCCTCAGCCCACATTTAGGTGATCTGACGACTGTTTTCAGCTAGTGCAGCCAAACCAGGTGTCTAGTGTGCTCTCTGCTATTTGTAGAGCTCCATGGACTCGTGAGCAAGGAGTAAGAGGGATCTCTCAGAACTAGGGGGCTTGCTGAAGGCTATTCTCACTCGATGAGATTGCGGAGAGGCCCTGCTCTGCTTGGACTGGATCTTACAAACTGCCAGTGAACCAACCAACCAGGGTCATCTTTGCTGAGATGTGATTGTTTCATGGGAGTTCTGCCAGAAATTTATGTCTTCCATATTATTTCTCCTCTTATTTTCCTACTATGCATGGTGATGTCTTATCAGGAGATGGAGATGCCTTTGCATGAGGTATTAGGCATACATTTCTTTAATAGTCCCTAAAGGTTGAATACTCTGTTCATACATTGCATTTTTCTGGGATTAAGAGAGCTATTAAATTTACAGAGCAAATGAAATTGGGAATGAAGGAAAGAAAAGAAAGAGCATTCATGTTCATAAATGCGAGAATTTACATAATTTCCAATGCTTCTATTTGCACATGCTTTACCTCCAATAACTCTTCTTACAAGGTAATTTTTTGCTGTGCCGAAATTTAAATATTTCTCTTATGTTAGCAGCCAGTAAAGTAAGAAATTATAAAGAAGACAATTACTTGTTCAAGAAAGAGAACATAAGTCCTAAGGAAAAATCCTTTGATTGCGTAAACCCTTTATGGTGTGCAATACAGAAGTTCTTAACATTTTATGTTCTTTTAAAGTGGAGGCTACTAAAAAATTAGATGCAGTTAATAACATAGCCAGTGCTGTAGACCCCTGTGAGGTTTTCCATTTTAATATTAATTAAATTGCTTTTGCATGGTCCTCATATTTTTAGCGTTTGGTCTACTGCAGATTTTTTTACTGATGACTACACACCACTGTAACTGCAGCGCAGGCTGCCTGAACTATGGCTAAACTTAGGCATTTCAAAAAAGACAGTCGGAAAGAATTGCAGAAAGAGTAATTTCCTGCTAAAGAGGAAGAGCAGAGGAAAGAGCAGAGGAACCTGTGCCTCAGGGTTCTGGTAAGGGCTGATCTATCCCAGTTCCTTAAGAGGCATTGCAGAGCTCTGTCCATGGAAAGCTCCCAAAATCTGAGTCTCAGCTATACACATCATCCCAGTTCTGCAGGATTTTTAGGAAGGATGATTCCCACAGGTGTGTGAACCAGTTTGAGCTGCTTCCATGCAAAATGGCTGTGAGCTAGAGCTGTTCTTGGGAGGTGGACTGTGCATACAGGGTCTCAGTAGGCAGCAGTTTCCTTCAGTTTACTGACCAATTCTGAACCATTCTCAAATGTAACTATACTTATTCACTGAGACTTATATTACTTCAACATGAAAAATAAATTACAGCACTGATGCAAGTTGTGTTTTTTGTTTTTAATTTACTTCTAAACATAATCCATTAAAAATGAATACAGAAAATTTTAGAATTATTCTGCTGGGAAAATCAGGTTTCACAGATTTCATTATGGAAAAAAATACGTGGACAGACTTCAAATATTAAGGAGACATCCACATTTCAAAGACCAAAAAGCTATCTTTGCTAAATTTACTATATTAGCCCATAAGTGTTCGAACCTGCTAGATGAGAATGAGTAGAGTTAACCACAGTGAAATATTACATAGAATTGCAAAAAAGAGCTTAATTTAAAAGGGAAATTCGTCAGTCAAAGGCTAAGTCTGAGCTGTGGGGCTGAGAATAGGTTGCCAAAACATAGCAGACACAGCAGTGCCTACGTCCAAGAAAATTAGGGCAAGTGATGCACTGAACAGGGCAATGTTTCCAGTACAGCTACTCACATGGACTGTGAGGATCATATTAACATGTGCCATTATGACCCTTTTTTGATAAAACAATGATAAAGACCAAAGTACCGCGGTAATAGGGTACACAAAAGATAAACAATATGATAGTAACCATCTTCTCATCAGTTAAACAGCATAGGAGACCTAATGGAGAACCAAGAACTTTGAAACTGATTTTTAAAATAAAATTCTAGCACCAGGAAAGAGAGATGGCCTCTAATTAATTCACTGACAACATCTTCCAACAGTCTATCCTTTTCAAATCCATTGACCAATATTACCAATCACTTGAGAGTAATTTGCCAACATAAGTTGAAGTGTTCACTTACAGTACTTACTACTTTTTCTACTAAACTAAACATCGTTTACAGTTCTGATTGTGCATCATATGTGATCGTACAACAAGCTTGTGCCTTGCACCTGTGTGAAGTCCTGTCCCTGCAGCAAAGCAAATGAGAGCTTTGTCATTAACAAGGATTTTGACTATAATCAGGGACAAAAAAATGTCTTTTTTTCTGGAAGCTATTCCTATTTTATTCCTTTCTGAATCTCCATAAAACATCAGCATTGTCCTTAAAAGAGGCGACTTCAGCATCCTCACCTGTAAGTTTCCAAATTTAACTGTAACATGCATGAAAGGCTTTTGTCTCATGGTGCACTTGAAGAAAAACTTCTTCCTTTTCCTCCTTTGTTCTGGCACCACGAAATCTGTGAGGCTTAATACCTTACGCACTAGGCAGCATTCAGTGGTGTATTTTGTTTATTAAACTCAGAACAGCTGCATTACCAAAAGAAGTTGCCTTTTTTCTTGAGAGAGAATAAGGGAAGGGAGTATCCATTCATCATTAGCCCAAAAGAGGTACAGAATGGCAACTATTTATATTAGATACAGTGAGGTACCTGTGTCAGTATCTCTGAAGACCTTTAAAACCCAGATTTCCAGGGAAGACAAGTCAAATTCCTCTAAAACACAGAAAACAGTATGATTTTCTTCCTTGGAAAAAAAATGCAAAGTATATGTCCTTCTTTTCCAAGTGTTGGGAAGTTGGAAAGAAATTTACCTTCTTCAAAGTGAGAGTTTAGACCATTCTGCTGCTCTCAACTCCTGGAGCTGTTTCCATAGCACTCCAGGGCTCTGCTGGGCTCCCACACAGATCACCTGGAGCAAGGAGTCTCCTGGCCCTGCAAGTTATCCCTGCCAATGGTGGAATTTGCTCTTCCAAGAAGGTTAGAAAAACAAATGAGGAGCAAGGGAAGGGAGCAGTGACTCCATGGTGAGACCCAGCAGATATATGACCATGGGGGATTAACAATAAAATCAAGCGAGGGACAGCTGGTGGTCTTCACACTTGTCCAGCTTTTCCTCTCCACCTACTGTCTGTGACTTTTCCGTGTAATCTAATTACAACCATCGTCTCGTGGACATTAGGAAATGCTTCACAAGTCAGTGGTGTTTCTGTAGTCTGCTGCAAGGTTTCCAGGTTTTCTCTGCTTAGTTTCCAGGTACACTGGCTAATTCAGCATTTTTCAGTGTACGAGGAAGAGTTTACTACCTAAACACGTTTCTCTGTGTGTCAGTAGTCATTTTTTCCTAAAAATATACATTGTTTAGACATGAAAATCCTTCACATAAATGACTCAGTTCCACTATGCATCTAGTGAGTCTTCTTCTCAAGTCTGAAGATGTCACTCACAGGGGCTTTGGAGAAAGCCCACACTCCAGTCATTTGGCCAAGGTTTTGTAGAGGTCTCCCACACTCCACTGAACACCCCAAACACCAGGTTACAGGCAGGCTGTGCTCTTTCTCCTCCCTCCTCTCATCATTCATCACCTCAAAGTATTATCCTGGGCCTGAAAAATCTTTCAGAATGAATGTTTCATCAAAGCTAGTGCATTCCAGGGGAAAAAAAAGAAATCCTTTTTTGGCAAATCTGTGTTTCCTGATGATAAACATTTCTAACTAAAGCTTCCTGTCTGACTCTCATCCTCCTGTGTGCCACGCATCCCGTCTGTCTTTGAGTCACCAGTGTCCCCATGACCATTTTCTTCTCCAGGCCGAACTGTCTTTTCAGTCATTATTAGCTCCCTGGATTTTCTGTCTCTCTTCTCCAGATCTCTGTGCCTTTGGTAGCACTTAATGTGTCTCTTCTCAGACAGATGATGTAGCAACAGATGTTTGGTCCACTTATATTTGGGTTTTTTTCAGGCTTTATCAGACCCCACCTTTAGCTTTTATTCTCTATTCTAAACATGCTCTGCTGATTGTATGTTATTGACCATCTGACGTAAATCCTGATGACTCTTTTTTCATTCCAGTGCATCATTAGATCTTATAGACTACATTTTGGCTCATTCATTCAGCTGTGGCAAAATTCTATTTCTTCTTTGTAACTATAGCATACTGTTTCTGTTGGGTTACTCTCCGCCGTGTTGATGGGCCAGCAAGACCAATGGCAAAGGATTTGTGGATTTTCTATAGCAAGATTAACTGAACAGGTAACAACATCAGGAAACAATTCAAACTGGTTCTGTAACTGATTACCTTCAGGTTTGATGTTGCATTTTTATTATTATTATTATTTTATTTTAATATTCTGGGTTTCATTTGATTTACTTTCACACTGGCTATGTGTATACTACATTATATGTACATAACTACAGATTAACTCTTTCAATCTTTAGATAACACAGACTAATTTTAAGTAGTCAATCAATCTTAGCCTGCTTGTCAGAGCTGCAGAGTCATGATCACCCTTAAAAATCTGCCCCAAGAGAAGTCAGGGTAGTTCAGATTTCAACTTTGTGCTATTAGTGGGGTTTGAGGCTGAAAGAATATTATGAAAATAATTTGAGAATATGTGCTTATAGTTGAGGGGGAAGAAAGGAGCGCATGCATCTCCGAAGTATTCTAAAGCTTCTTTTCTAATCTGAACACAAACTTACAAATGAAGGATTTGCATTCAGGCATTCTGGGATGTCAAACTACATAAATTGATGGACATTTATATACCAACACCTCTCAGGTTACTTTGTTTTGTTGGTGAGCAATATCATTTAATTTCCACTAGCAATTTTGTTACATTTATCAAATGCAAAGAAAGGGGTTTGTTTAAGTAGATCAGATGTCTTGATTTGGGTATCAACTGACATTTATACTTGCTTGTTAAACTTTTATGACTCCAGGCGTATGAACATTGCTTGAAAGCATGCAAATTGTTAGCTCCAGTTTTGATGCTGTATTTCTAGATTAGTATTTAACATAGTTAAATGTGAATTGATAGGGATGAGATTTGAATGCAAGTCAAGTTTAGAATAAAATTGGTTTTAGTCTGAAATAGGGTTGGGTTGAAATAATCTCACTAAACATTAAACCTGCTTTTCTACTGATCTGATTTTAATATTTCAGCCTAATATGACACACACATATACCAAAAAAAAACCAAAAACCAAACCACCAAAAACCCAGATCCTGTTTATAGATCATACCTGAAACTAAAAGGTACAGTTTTAGATTTGGGAGAGTTCCAATCAAATGAAAGCTAAAGAAAAATCCCAAGTTCTTCCATCTCCAAGCACTACTTACAAAGATACAGTATTTAGCAGCATGTGGCAGTGTGTGTGTGTATATATATATATATATCAGTGTAGCAAGGCAGAGTTTGAACTTTTAAGAAGAAGATTCTTTATGGCTTTGTAACTTCAGAGAAGTTCTGGATAGACATAGAAAAATATATACAATGGTTTTGATACATTTGTGTAATAGGTTTCACAGAGCCCAGTATTTTTTGTGCAAAATGCCTTAAATCACCTTCTGTAGGGCTAATGTAATTGAATTTATTTCTGTATATAGCCTTTTATAGTAATTCCTTCGGATGCAACACTAGACCTTTCTTTCGACTACAATCATATAAAGCCTTATGGTTACTAACTACAATAGACAGACTATGAAAACTCTGCTTTATTAGCTGTGAACGCTCTTTCAGTCTGCTTGTAGACTTAGAGCTTGGAAGCAGAAGAGGTGACAGTGCCAAGAGCACCAAGACCTTCCTGACAGGCAATCCCTATGTTCTCTCAGGCTTGAAATCCTTTCCCACTGACTCTTTTTCCTCTCAGCCCATCTATTTTCATTAAAACTGACTGTGTCTTGGGGCTTTGGGTCATCCCACCTAGCACCAGGCGCTTCAGGGAGCACCTTGCTCAGCAGGGTTGTCTTTCCAGATCTCTACAGTTAGTCAAAAGAGATGGCACCTCCATAACTGGGAAGGAGCTTACCTCTCTTCCCTGCACGGACTGCCTGGGATAACAAGGCCTGTCATGTAGGCACCTCACTAAAGTGCCTGGGGGTAGATGCCACTAGTGAAACGAGGGATACAGGCTTCACACAGACTCTCTCCTGTCCTCCTGCTTGTCGCCGCAATGGTGCCTCTTCTTCGTGCCAGTGCTGGAGTGAGGAGCCTGGAGAGGGATCCCATCTGGGGAATCCATAGTATAACGAATTCGTTTCTGGGACAAACCAACGCTGATGGAACTAGATGTACAACCAACATGCATTCGATGTTCTGAACGCTGCACGATGTTGTTATGTCTCTACTCTTCCTTATAAGACATTTGAACCTGTCAACTATTCTAGCTGGGAACACGCAAGGCAACTGCCTTCAGTGCGCATATGCACAAGGGATGGAACTCAAACACGCCTCTCCTGAAATCCCAGATGCCTTTGCAAGGCTGCTGAAAGCAATGCACAGGGCTCAAGCCAGCTCAGAGAGTCAGCAGGGAGGAAGGTGTACATCGCAGAAGGGCAGAAAGCAGATTAATACAGTGCCTCAAAAGTGAGAACTGTGATAAAGATATCCTTTGGGTTTAATCATTAACGCACTTAGTCGTTTGTCAGTCTCAACACTTACTGCATCAATGAAAAGCAAATACACATCATCTAAGAGGTCGGTAGAGAAAGCAAGGTTAATATACACAGGTTAATGCTGACAAACTGCAAACACACCTCTTGCAAAATAGCTGATTGTTATGGCAGAAAATAACTTTTTAAAAGCTGAAAATAATAAAGTGCAGCTTCCTCTGTATTCCCCACCATCCCTTGGGACTCTGCAATGAGGGAATCATTTCTCTTTCCCCAAACTACTTTTTGGGGGCTGGTACTTGAAATGCGGCAGAAACCAAAAGCCCTAGCAGTAAAGCAACCGTTCAGTGTCCAATCTTCCAGGTCTCCTGCTCTTCCGCTTTGTTTTCCTTTCTGCTGTTCCAAAAATGGCACACACACTGTATATGTGAGCATGCATCTCTTATACAATATCTCTACACATACAACCACAAGCCAGGAAATTTCAAGTGCATATGCTATAAAGGAGTGTTGGAAGGATCCCACAATACTTGACATAGACCTAACGAGGAGAGTCCCAGGCAGGGACTTGTGCTTTAGAGATGATTATAGCTTGTGTCTCTGTAAGTACTGTTGCAATCTTCTGAAATAACCGTGGAAAAGGGTGAGTCTGCAGAAATTGTTTGGGAACATCTGCTGGTACTAGTAAGGAAAATGTAAAAAAAAGACAACTATCCAGATAGAAAGAGCAACCTAGATGGTATCTCGTTCACAGTATTTTGGGGCTCTACTGATATGAATTTCATTATTTCTTGTTTTTTATTTGAACACAAAAAAACTTGTGAAAAGTCACTGAGCTTTTCAGAACCCCTACCTCCTTCCTTTCGGGCTACAATAATTGTGAAATGATGACTTTTCTGTATTTTTGAAAATATGCTCTTAAAAAATGAATTGGGAAAAATACTGATGATCAAAACTGTCATCCAATTTTTTTTTAAATGAAATTTATAATCCACCAAAAGTGGCTCTTACTTCTAATGGTATCATCTGACCCTCCCTTAAGTGAATTACAGATTTATAACCATACTGCCACTGTCCATCACCCAAGAATGACATGACAAAACAATACCCAATGGATTACCCCTGCAGCCACTAGGTCTTTTTCATCACATCTTTCCTTTCCACACACTTTCATCCAGAAAGTTTTGATTAGTAGAAATGCACTCAGATTTCCCTGTGGATAAAAAGAAGGGAAGTGTCTGACATTTTCAAGACAATCATCTCAGATGGTACTGCTCAGCCCATTGCTTTTCCATTTCCCCTTGAGTCTTTACTTAAGTCCAGTGCACAACAGTTAATGTGGTTTTCACAAAGCAGTGATCAGTAATGTAAATACCACTTCTTCCCTCAAGACTTATAATGAATTCTGTGTTTCTTAAGCTTGTTTCTTTCACAATTTGTCATGTCAAGAATGTTAAAGATGACATTTGGAAATCACAGAACAGTTAAACCACAAACTGCTGTTTCTGTCCATTAGAAGGAAAAGTTTGACTGCAGGGATATTTTGTTGGAAGGGTTGTATTAACAATCATTTACATATATATATATTTGTAGTGCTGAGCTCGCTTGTTTCATGTACCTTAAAATTACTACCAATAATGAATGACCTCCTATTAAACTCATTCTTTGTAACGCATCTTCCTGAAATATAGGCATTAGAAGACCTTGCTGCTCAGCCAAGGCAATTTTGCCTGGCGCAATATTACATTACTAGACAAAGGCATTTGGAAAAGGCCATACATTGTATTTTCTAAATCAATACTTTCTCTTGCTGCCTACTGAAAAATCCTTTTTTAGTGCTTACAACACATTTGAGAGTTAGGGTAGGATTGTAATATTAAGTAACAGACTGAGACAGTAACTAGCATTCTTAAAGATTAATTTTATTTGCTCTGCCTTTTGCCTGCAAACATTATCCACATAATGCTTTTCAGACAGATTGTACCTTGTTAGTTTCCCTGCTTCATAGTATACATATATTAATGAATACGTATTTTCATTGATGAGAGTGTAAGGCAAGTTATTTCTCTCATAGTGTTATTCTACTGTTTATTCATGTGCATATTTTAAATTTGCAATGGCTTGTTGGAAAGTCTAATTGATTGTCACTGATTACTAGCCAAAGTTTTGCTTTTGTTAAGACACCATTACATAAAATTCTGATCATTACATGAAAGCTTAATTCTGATTATTAGATCTTAAGGATACTCTTTTCAAGATCACAGCAAACTCTTCATCAGTGAATCTCCCCAAAAACACTGTGTTAAAAATGTTAGAAAACACCATTTTTCCAGTTGTCTTTATAATGAGAAATAAAGACACTTTTCTCAGCTAGACAAAAAGATATACTGACCATTATATCTTTATGTCTTGTCATAATTGGATTGGTAAAGCATTAGAATATAGACAATTAACTAACTCTTGTTGCAGAGATCACAATCTCTCAGCTAAAAAATATCAGATTGCTTGTCGGGAAGGTCTTACTGATGCAACACACAGTCATATGCAGACCATCTACTATAGGTATCCAGCTGCAGAAACTACTGTGGCATGCAACATCAGGAAAGCAATGAGGGAGTCAAACTGTCTGCCACCCAGTGCCATAGATCTCGAGTGTCTATACTCTCAACAGACAGAATATAGGGAAACATATTCTCTCCACCCGCTGTAGGTGAGTATATTATATGTTGCTCCTACTTCTCTCTGTTGACAGTACAGACGATCCTTGGTCTGGCATCATGGTATAATAAACCATGTGAATGATTCATGACTGTCTTCAGCTTAGAAACCATTGTAGACATGCACAATGCTGTAGTCGGTGATTTGCTCACAGCCCATTAATCCAAATATTAAAGATAGGTGATCAGAAGTAGTCGTTTTTGCTGAGATAAATACTCCCAAGGTGTATGGATAAGGACTCCCCAGTGTAACCTCTTTCAATCCAAAGTTGAAAAGCATTATGGCAATCTGGACAATATGATTTATGCTGTGTGAGGACTATGCAATGGAGGATCAGAAATGCCTTCCCCAGCCTCTCTGCTCCTCCTCCACTGAAGCTAGTGAGAGTTCGCCGTTGACTCCAGTATGAGGAGAAGTATATCTAACAAATTCCATGCTAACCATTTAAACCTGCACTTATGTCCTCGGTGTCTATCATCTCTCAAACAACACTGATGACTCTTACCTTATTAGTTCATAATTATAACAATAATAAAGTGTGGGGCAATCTTTTACACTGTTGCTTAATATTCAGTACTGTATGTATATATATATACTTGACACCTCAGTGAAGACTTTGACATGCCTTATTCATTCTAGTTATTTTTATGGTATTGGTTTTGTTAGATTGCTTTACCACATAAAGAATAAAACTATAACTGCTCTGACTTAAAATTGTTCAATTCCTTTTTATCCAAGATGTGTTAAGCAAATCTAAGTCATGTTCATCGGTTCTTCTCATTCTCATCACCCTTCACTCACACCATGAAGGCAATGTATATTGGTGGTTTGAAACCAGGGATTTGATATTCTCTGATGGACTACAATAAATATCTGAAGTAAGTACCTGCCTTGTGTCTTGTGGTTTCTTGGCTGCAAAATGAAAAGTGCTCTCTGTAGGCCAACAATGTTAATCCCATGATTGTCAGCTACTGGAGAGTCATGAAGTAAAATGAATCTTTAAAATAATTTATGAGGAGTTCATTCTACAGCATGCTTTTTCCAGCTATATTTATGTGCCAGTAATGTTCTCCTAAAATCTGTCAGAGAACTGAAGAATACTGTGGAAGTGTCAAAAGTCATGACGTCTAAGGATGAAATTTCAGGCAGTAGTTATTTATTTATTCTCTTGCAAAGGGTGAGACCTTTCTGTGACTGTGTGTAAGACAGTTTTAAAAATGTTACCCAATTGTTATTTTGACTTACTTATTAGTTCTGAGTTAATCAGTTTGAGAGCTAATTTAATGGTAACATTTTATTACGACAGTTGAACACCATTTTTTACATAAAACTGCCCACAGTATAGGAGTCTTAAAATGTAAATCAATGTTGTTCTTTAAGAAAAGTGGGACCTGATGAATGAGAGGAGTCTGTTTCTTCATTTTAATTTGACTTACTCTCAATCCAGCAGTGGAGTCTAAGATTTCATACTAGGTCTTTAAACTGTCAATACAGCCTCCTTAAAATTCTTCTGTTGATTCAGCTCAAAGCTTAATGGTTTTGTTCAGCTGCCTAGGTATTGCTCTCCAGTGTCACTTGAAACAGCTTAAGCCAGCCAAGACCTGCCCAGAGCCAGCAGACATGGCACAGGACATGCAGAGGCCCTGCACTCTTTCAGACTGACAGCTGGACGTCCAGTGGTCTTGAGAATCTCAGATGAAACTAAAGGCCTATGTTGAGGGAACAGAATGAATTTCCTAAATTTGAGTGACGTGAATCTCACCCTAACCTGGTACAAGACCAGATTTGAGTGAACTGAATCTCACCATGAGGTAGGTGGTGTTTTGTTGTCTAAATAGAGGCATCATTGCCATTCTGGGTATGCAGGGTTTGGTTCAGCCTCAGTTGTATATCCTCTGTCTACACCTTCTAGCCATACTCATTATGCCTTGGATTTTCTAGGATATCTCAAATGGCACTGGACATTTCTGTGGAGCTCATTGAGTTGCAGCTTGTATTGCATCCAGGATATCAGTGTGTAGCTGGCAGATGGGCAGAGCAGCAAGAAACCCATTCTTTTCTGGGGTAGGGGCTGGAGCCAATGCATGTCTCCGCCAAGCATCTCCAATGGCACTGTATTACCTACCTCTGGGTACCCACGCTAGGTTTCTAAGGTAGATGAAGCCTGCGACTTTCATGGGGTGTCTGTTGCTGAATTGACAGGCACCAGCTCATTTTATAACAGTATTTGTTAATAATTTTTCTGAGCAGGATTGGGAATGTACCAACTTGTTTAGAGCGGACTGCTGTTCCCCATTCTAGACCATAACTCTTGAGGGGTTCTTTGGGTTTGGGTTTTTTTTAAATGTTTTTCAACCTCTGAAGAATGAATTGCAGGTTCTAATAATTTTGCACTATTCCTTACTTCCTTAATGCAAGGCAAATCTTGCTGTGCATGTTTCATGCTCTACAATGAGGCAAAAAGAATTGCCTAACGTAGAAGACCTTAGTGGAAGCATCAATTTAAAATTCTGCTACTTGCCTGAAGAGACATTGCCTGCGAGGGTGCACAGAGTCTTCTGTGAATCCTGGAAAATCTGACAATTAATAACTCCTTTTAATTATTATTCTTTTCTCAGCCACCTACCACAAGGTTCTATTAATTAATGGTGCCTTGCTTTAAATCCTGCTGGAACAGAATGAAATGTGAATTACTAGAGATCAGATTCAGTTAAGTGTCCAAAATCTAGCTGCCTGTTCAAACACTACTGAATCCCTTCAGTCTAGAAATGCTATGACGACCATTTTCTCTGCCAGATTTCTGATACTTGTTTCATGACTGCATGAAACATTGCAAGTCTATTATGATTTTTTTTCTCTCATCAGAATGCAGATAGAATTCAAGGAGAATGAAATGTGAGAAAGTATTTAAAAAAAAGTGAAAATATAAGTAGCTAACTGTTTGAAAACAACAGATGTTTTTATTTGAATGGCAAGTAAAGGGTCTGGTCTGTTCTTTTACTTGTTAGAGACAGTATTTGAAAACCACCCTTCAGCACTGAAATTATAATGATATACTAAATTCTGGGGCTTTACTAAATTTATTAGCACATTCTTGTTTTAATACCCTGTTGAACATAATAGCATATTTACGTCTGTGAAATGCATACCCATTCACTTGAATGCTTGGGTAGTATAGATGGCAAACATTAATAAATCCAATCAACTGTTTTCGCTAATCCAGGAAAAACTGTGGCCTAAGAAAATGTTTTCTGATGCATTGCTGAGCTCAGACATAGCAGAGAGACATCAAATACAGACGCCAAGCTAATATAAAAAACATGCAGATGTCAAGTATTTGCAATATGAGGTAAATGCAAGAAAAAACTCCCCTGGAATCGGGATCTGCATGGGAAATGATATTGTCTTATAAGCAGAGAGACAATAGCCCATTATTGTGCAGTGGCACGTGATGGATGGTGCTCACTTCTGAGATCAGCCTCACCTTACCAAACCCAATCCATGGGGGGAGTGCAAGGTTGGGCAGCCCACGCCACCGGGGCCCTCGGGGGTCAGGGCAATGAGAGAGCATTGAAAAGATGAGGGGTTTGGAGAAGGGACTGGCCTAGTGCAACAAGCCTGCCTTGATGCTTGCAATTACTGTAAATAATTTATTTGATAAGATGGTGAATATGGGAGAGAGGGGAGAGGAAAACAGGAGAAGTCCAGGAGCCACAGAATAATACTGAGGAAAATTTTGAGCTGACTATCAGGAAAAATGTCCTTAAAGTGAAACAGATAAAGGCACCTATTATGGCCTCTGATTTTGGTTTAGAGGACAAGGTTTCTCTTTCTTGCTTCCTTTTCTCTTTTTTTCTAGTTAATTACTTTCTTCAGTTGTATATTTATTCAGTTTTGATAGATATTAATTAATACAAATGAATCAATGAAACTATGTAAATGCAGAAACTCCTCACAGACTTTTCATTAGGTGTTAAAAGTTTCCATTTGTTAACTGTAACCCTGATTATACTTAACTGAGAGTACAAACAACACAAATGGTTAATATATGGGAGAACTAAGTGCTACACATTTCATAATGCTTTTTAAAAACATAGCTAGGTGTAAGCCTCATTCCTGAGACAGACATATTTGCAAAGCAAGACAGAAAGAACCAAAAGGACAAGACCAGCAATGTGGAAGAGAGGAGGGAGATTGGAGAAGTCTCCAGAGGAACAAGCAGAGGTGAAACCCCTGGGCACCTCCCAGCAGAAAACAGAATGCTGGGACAATCCTGGAGAAGAGAAGGCTCCAGGGAGACTTTAAAGCACCTTCCAGTACCTGAAGGGGCTGCAAGGAAGCTGGGGGGGACTTTTTACAAGGGTCTGTAGTGACAGGACAAGGGGTAACAGGTTTAAATTGAAAGTGGGGAGGTTTAGATTGGATATCAGGAGGAAGTTCTTCATGGAGAGGGTGGTGAGGCACTGGAACAGGTTGCCCAGAGAAGCTGTGGATGCCCCATCCCTGGAAGTGTTCAAGGCCAGGCTGGATGAGGCTTTGAGCAACCTGGTCTAGTGGAAGGTGTCCCTGCCCGTGGCAGGGGGGTTGGAACTAGATGGTCTTTAAGGTCCCTTCTAACCCAAACCATTCCATGATTCATTCTATGATAATCCTGCACTGTAATGGCAACAGATGATAAAAATCAGATAAACTCTTTTTTCTTTTCCCAACTGTTGTGAAGCTTAGAAAACTGTTTCCAAATTCAGTAATTCAGTATGTGCAGTTACAGTGCCTGAAATGTTGAAAAATGTGGGGGTGCCCTCTCTAAAACAATTTCAAGGTTCCTTAACCATGATACAGCCATAACTGAAATCTAAGGGATTTCTATTCTAAAGAAAGCTGCTCTGCTACAGACTACAGAAAATGTGGAAAGGAAAAGGTCTGACATTCCCTAGCTGCAAAATGAATTTACTGGAACTTGTCAGGCAAAGGCAATATTCCAGGTAGGCATTCTGTTGTTCAATAAATTTCCATTCCCATTCACCTTGCTGTGTAAAACTTGCCCTTACTTTACTTCCAAATGAAATAAATCGTGGAATATTAGAGAAAAGCAGAGGGAGCAATTTTGTACAGTGCTACTAGAGATGTGCTTTCCAGATAGCAGCTCTACTGATATTGAATGACTGACAGCAACTAAGGCAAAAATGAGCATGAGACAGGCTGTTGTGATGAGCAGACACAAATTCATCTGTCTGAATAATGCAATTAAGTGTACATCAGAAAAACATGACTAGGCAATCCCCAGACAAAGCTAAAAAATTTAGATACAGGCAAGCCTGAAATGAAAAATACCATGTTTTTTCCTCCCTTTTCAGTTCTGAGTAGAAATATACCTTTTATCTTCCTGTTCGTCAGTGCTAGCACAGCCACGAGGGTATACTTCTTTCTTACCAGCAGATAGACATAGTGTAAATGAGCACTGAGCTCTGTCATCTCTCTCTCCATATGTCATGTCCCTGATCGAATTCTTTTAGCTGGGAGGTTGAATTTAAAATGAACAAATTCTATATTAAAACCATGTCTTCATTGTTTTTGCAAAACCATAAGTCTTATCCTAAGATTACACTTGGAAAAAGTTGGAGGGAAAAGAAACAAAGATAAGAAGGAGTGTACTTGGCCTGAATAAAAGGGTGATTTTTCTTTCTGTTAAAAATCCAGCTTTTTCTTTTCTCAGGAAGGATTGTGCTTTGCCTTCACAAGTGCTATTTTTCAAAGCTCCAAGCTGAATTCTAAATCCATAGGGTTTGGCACACCGAGTGGCTCTACACATCTGCAGAAGAAGCAGGCTTTCAATAGCCCGTCGAAGGTCTTGTCTCCAGGCATGGGGAGGAGATGCAGCCACCTCAGGATGTGACACGAATCTGAGCAGTCTTAGAGCTGCTCTAAATGAAGCCATTTGTTCTCATTTCTGCTGGACCAAGCAGAAATGCCAAGGGGACCACAGAGAGCGTAGCATGCCAAGCAAGGGTGCACCTGCTAACCATGAAGCCAGTTGCTGATGCCTAAGGGCTCTAAGTAAATTTGATGTGCATCTGCAGGGGCTGAGCACATGGGGGTTTCCTTGCGATGCTCTCACTGTGCATGCCCAGCTGGAGCAACACAGAAAGAAGCCGCTCCTTGCCAAGGTCTCCCCACCCTGAGCAGCTGTCGTTGGAGAGGTGGGTCTGAGGCAACCTCATGGAGTTTAACAAGGCCAAGGGCAAGGTCCTGCACCTGGGTTGGGGCAATCCCAAGCACAAGTACAGGCTGGGTGGAGAGTGGATAGAGAGCAGCCCTGAGGAGAAGGACTTGGGGGTACTGGTGGATGAAAAGCTGAACATGAGCCGGCAGTGTGCGCTGGCAGCCCAGAAGGCCAACCATATCCTGGGCTGTATCAGAAGTGGGGCAGGCGGGC
>NW_010252924.1:37747-72145 GCF_000690775.1 Eurypyga helias
GGTGTGGCTGGTTCAGCCTGGAGAAGAGAAGGCTCGGGGGAGACCTTATAGCCCCTTCCAGTACCTGAAGGGGCTACAAGGAAGCTGGGGGGGACTTTTTACAAGGGCCTGTAGTGACAGGATGAGGCTTAATGGGTTTACATTGAAAACACGGAGATTTAGATTGGATATCAGAAAGAAATTCTTCACAGAGAGGGTGGTGAAGCACTGGAACAGGTTGCACAGAGAAGCTGTGGATGCCCCATCCCTGGAAGTGTTCAAGGCCAGGCTGGATGAGGCTTTGAGCAACCTGGTCTAGTGGAAGGTGTCCCTGCCCATGGCAGGGGGGTTGGAACTAGATGATCCTTAAGGTCCCTTCCAGCCTAAACCCTTCTATAATTTTGTGGTAGGACACAGCAGTATGAAAGAAAGTGTGAGAATTGGTTGTCAAAACCTGAGCTGGAGTTTGAAGGTCTTCAGTTAAAATGAAAGAAAAGCCCAATGAAGAAGGCTTAATAAGCACTTCAGGCCCTATCTGAAATTGGTGACAGCCAGCCCAAAAGAAGCCAGTCATCAGCCTTATTCTTGACAATAACAGCTTCTGAGCATTTAACGTGTTCAGTAGCTTAACTCAAGCAGAGGAGGCAACTGTGAAATGGTTGCAGATATTGGAGCAATAACATAAAAATGAAGCTGCTGAAAGATGTTTTCAAGCAAAAGCACCAAAAACAAAAAAAAGAAGCCAATGAAAACTCAGGAGACCTTCTTCTAAGGCAGAATTAAAAAAATGTGTTGAGATGTGATGGATCAAACACTCAGAGTTGGATGGCCGGGAAACGGGCCTGGAAGCAGCTTGCGTAGCAGAAATGAAATCTCCAAGTGAAGGAAGAAGCAACAGAGGACTTTGTGGCCACAACACTGAACATTTAAGCACCTGTCTCCCAGGCATCAGTCCACTTAATGCAATTTGCCCTATCCAAAACAGACACCCAAGATCTCTACCACATGACCAAAGGAAACCAGTAATGGCAGGAGACCCACCACAGGCAGAACCACAGTGCTGAAAGAAGGAGCTCTGTAATGTAGTCTGTGAGAAAGCCTGAGGGCAGAGATAAGGGCTGAAAGGACTTCATCTGAGCTGGAAATTAGGGGACTGCATCCTTTATTCAGGCACTTGGAAGTGTTGCCAAGGGCAATGCTTGGAGTCAGCCCATGAGTTCCTTCCATCCTGCCTACTGAAGTTGCTCCAGGGTTCATGGGTTTGTCAACAGGCCAGAGACAGCAAGGCAGTAAAAGGAAGAGAAACAAACAGGGAGGGATTATCTGCTGTGGAAAAGACCTGACCACTTGGTATGTTCATGTTTCTCACACTCCTCATCACATTTACTAGCTTAGTTGCTATCTGTGAATCCCGTCTGCCCAGGCACAAAGGTGGCCTCAGGACCCTTTGAAGGGGAAATACATGGAGGCAGTAACATCACCTTGAGTGCAGACAGGATCAGCAAAGATCAAGACAGGCAAACTGAACCAGACCTGCAGACACTGCCCTTAGTTGCATACCTGGAGCCGTATTGATAGGTGGGTGGTCATATTTTGTTCTCATGTTTCTTCCTTGGAGGGCCCCTTGCTATTATTAGACCATGATTTTGGATCTATAAAATGCAATGGCTTATACATTTGCTTGATCTGAAACCCACTGCAGAGGTAACTTTTGATGTCAGTGGTTTTTCAGCCTTTAGGAGAGGAGGTAGATGCCCCCCCGCAAGAAGAAAGGGCTGCTGTGTAAGAAGATGGACAGCAGTGGTACCATTTCTTCTGCCCACCCAGATCTTGGAAAGCCTAGGTTTGACAAAGAGCTCTAGGATAATGAATGTTTGCTGTGTCTCAGCTGCAGGGGCACTGAAGTAGAGCAGGATCACAGATGCAGTCTTGTTCATAACCTGACTTTCTCCAGGCCACTGTGTGCAGGGCACTTAACTGGCTGCCTGCACTGCATAAAGGGCCAAAGGAGGTACTTTAGGAAACCGAGGTTCCTTCCTGGTTGCCATCAGCCTACACACCTGGTTCTGAAACTGTGCACCTTCAGTACTAAATTTAACTGATATTCTTTGAATCTGCTTCTCTTCTTTCCCCTTTCTTCCCATCACAAGCACAGGCAAACCACCTATGTCCCAAACACAGTGTGAAGAAAGCAGTTAAGATAAGCAGAAGGTCAGTAATGGCATTGAAACTTCCAATTTAACAATAATAGTCATGAGATGTGGTGGTTTTACATTGCTGCTTTCCAAAATCAGAGGCAGAATCGGAACAGGTTCCTTTTCACGCATCCAGCTAAACAGCCAGCAATGAGATTCAGTTTAATTCAGAAAACAGGTTCTCACTAATTCCTTCAGAGAATTTTCATGACAACCATTTGCACAGAGGCACAGGCCATGACTGAGAGATGATGTGGCTGCCGCTAGTTCACTATACAGTCAAAAAATTAAGCACCTGACCCACTGGATGACTCAGAAAGAAGAATTAGCTGCCCACAGATCCAGTACAGCTAATTGAGAGAGCAATTAACTAGTGACTAGAGAGAATTAAACTCCTCAGAAAGATAAACCACACAAAAACCCTGCACACAGAGCTGGAAGCTGCATGGGTCTAGCTAATCAAAAGGCTGAGAAAGGCATGTATTTGAGCACTTTTACCTCTCTGGAGCTTAAACATCTCATTTGCAGCTGCACGTTACATGCCTCTGTGTGATTCAGACCCTTTGTCAGAAGAAAGCACCAATTCAGCAAAAAAAATGAGGGCTGCGGGGGGACAATGTATGGTGGTGAATACACCCATCTCTGCTTGAAGTCACCGGGAGTGCACCTTCCATCTGCCAGCAAATCATCTTTAGTAAAAAGCGACCAGAGATGCATGTGCTGGTCCCTCATCCTTCCTCCCTGGGCTGGGCTGGGTGACTTCTCAGTTATGAATGTGAGAGGAAAATGTGGTGGGCATATGTGGTCTATGGTCACCAGTGACCCTTGTCCCGGGTGAGCACAGCCCTCCCCGTCCCCATTTTGGTGCCGGCACTAAGCCCAACACTGCCAGCAGTGTGAAGGCAGGGCATCCCGACTCCATGCCCCCACCCCACACTGACTCCAGGAACTAAAGTCACGCTTTGCACTGATTTGTAGGACCAAAATCCCAGTGTCCTGGCTCTGTGGAGGCTGGGAATGGTGTGGTGTATGCATTGTTGCCCTCACCTTAGGAGTCTGTGGGAGTCTTTGCCTCCAGTTATTGGACAGAAGAATCCCTTTTTATCTTACCCTGGCAGTAATAACTTCAGCAAAATTTATGCAACACATAGATTGCAGTTATTTACTAACACCTGCATAAACTGGCATCAAAAAATGCCTTTTCAGTGGTTTGGAATGAGTGGAACATTAAAACCTGTAAAACCAACCTTTACAACCAGACTCATTGCAGGATTTCCTCCAACAGTTTTGCAGTGTATCTATGTCCAACTTTCTTCCTTTTTAATCATTTCATGTAAAGTTTACCTGTACTTCTTCCCTTCTCCAAGGACACAACTTTCCTTGGTTGCTAGACCAAGACTACTTTTTAAAAAGGGAGAAAACCAGCTTTTTGGTGTCACCCTGTAATTTTCCAGGAGGCCACGAGAGGGCAGGTTGTGTTCTCTGTACAGCTTGTTTCAGCCACATTTCATACAAACAACTAAGACCAGCCTTAGTTTCAAAGCCCTAATTATTTAACTAGGGCCCAGCAAGTGGAAAGAGTAACGCACTGATCTTTGACTCTAGCATTTTTTTAATGTGCATAGTATCAATCTAATGCCTTCATTGCTTTTCTCCTGGAAAGGAAAACACATTTCTACTCAATTTACGAGTGAGAACTGAGTAAATCTCCATTGTTTTACCCACCTGCTTTTAGGCAAAATCAGTTCTAACAAGTTAGCTCTTGTGCTACATTTTTTACATTTCTCCCCTGTCTCTCCTTCGTCTACCCCACTCCCACTGTTGCTTGTCCATAACGAGGGTAGCTTGCAAAGCAAACACTTGGCACAGCAGTATCCAAACCCTCAAGGTGATGAAGTAGTTAGGCATACACTATATCCTGTGGGCCCAAGGAAAAATCAGATTCACCCTTGGAAGTAGCAGCCTTTTCCTAAACTTTGGCGTTCACATCACACAAAGGACAAAAAGGTGTCAATCTCCATCCAACAGCAGGAAATGGTGCGTGTGAAGACTTGTAGTGCTGGAAAGTGGCTGGCATCTCCCACTTGAGAAGGGCATGTGGAGACCTCGGACCTAGCTACAAGCTGACACCAATCAGGGTCCAACTGATGTGACACATGCCCAAGCCAAGTCTGTCTGGGGACCTCAGCTGATGTCCTCAACACCAAGTAACACTGGCCCCTGCATGGTAAAAAACCCTGAAACAACAACCTGCACTGGGAGCTGGGCTGAACAGCTGTACAAAAAGTGCTCCAAACCATTGACATCTTGAGCATGAGCCAGGAGCAAGTGTGGTGAGACCCCCCAAAGGCACCACAGAACAGCAGGAACAGCAGGAGGCCATTGTCCACCTGATGCAGTGAGGACTACCTGAGCACATGGTGAGCAAATCATAACTTTTCTCTGCTCTACAAAGCCCACATTTTATAGAATCATGGAATCATGGAATGGTTTGGGTTGGAAGGGACTTTCAAGATCACCTAGTTCCAACGCCCCTGCCATGGGCAGGGACACCTTCCACTAGACCAGGTTGCTCAGAGCCTCATCCAGCCTGGTCTTGAACACTTCCAGGGATGGGGCATCCACAGCTTCTCTGGGCAACCTGTTCCAGTGCCTCACCATTTTAGAGGTAAGTTTTTGAGTTACACATATTCAAAGCTAAGTATATGTGAAGAGCTACTGCGATCTTTCTAGTCCACACAGCTAGTATTGAGCAGGCCTAGAAGAAATATCAGAAAGCATTACTAACTGGAATTTTTTATTCAAGGCTACAAAGGCAGAGTTTTTCTAAGACACGAAACATTACAAAATGCAAAATCTGAGCACTCCATTGATGTGACATAGGCACCAAATCTGACACTATCTATTCAGGACTTCATTTGCTGTATAAAAACAATAAAATATGGTCCAAATCTATGTCTAAATAAAGAAGTATATATGGAACATATAAAAGAATGTTTAAGATGGAATGTAGGGAGTGCCACATGCAAACCTCATCCCCTACCTGCAGACCTGGGTAATGAAAGCTATCTCAGTCCTGAGCCCTGGGTCGCAGACTTCAGAAATTTAGGTCTAAATTCATGAAATGGTGCAACAGAGTCAAAATACAGAAGGACAATCAACATTTTCAACTTCTGTCACAGGTTCCTAGCACAGAAGTAAAACACAAGTTTATATGTAGCTGTCAGGGAACTCCTGCTCTTAAATTTCAGGAGAACTTTAGTTTGGAGGTTTACCTACTGCTAATATCAGTTTGATTGGAAATAACATATGGAAATGATCATGCTTCTGATATAAACTGTAACCAGGGGGTTCCTATTGTATTATGTCAAACAGCATGAAACTTTTTGAACCTTAAAAAAAGACTATGTTATTCAGAACATTTATTGATAACTGTAAAATAATATGTTATTCAAATAGATACGTAGAGCTAATAACTTTCAGCACATCTGTGAGCTGCTAAGTGAAAACAAAAACACACTGAGGTGAAAAATTATCTTGGTTATTCAAATTGGTTTTCTTCTACTGAGTATTCTCAGCTGTCTTGATCTAAATCTATAGACGATGACTTACAAGTGTCACACACTCCAAATAAGGTTTGATAATGGGGGGAGGCTGGCCTGTCTTGGGCCTGACACATCGGTACCCAGAGACTTCATATATTACAATTCACAAGATAGCGGGAAAACCTGAATGAGGACAACATAGTCAGCTGCCGAAGGAGTGTGTGATAAATTCTCAGCTAAGATCATAATAAGGCAATCAAGGTCACTTCCTACAAAAATAAGCAAAGAAACAAGGCCATTAGGCCTCTTCCATGTACTTTTTGGGGCTGAAGCTCACATTCATTAGTGGTTCAAAACCTCTCCTTTGCCTTCGGTGCTGGAAAAGTACAAGCAGGAGAACGAGTGTGGCCAGAGCTGTAAGTGCTCCTCCAATTGTGGATCCAACCATGACAGCCCACGCCTGGGTTTCTTCGAGTGAACCTGGAAATATGAAATGTCTGAAGTGAGGGCAGCCCATAATTTCATTTCTCAAATCACATGGAAGAAAGAAAATATCCCACAGCCTGGAAATTATGAATACTTGTGCGGCTTAGAGACCCACTGGCCACAGGGGAAGCTGGTAATGCGCCGTGTAACCAACACACATTCCAGAGCCAGAGATGTTTCCTGCCAGACAAGTCTACAGCTGAATCTAAACTTCAGCCTTTCCTACAAATTAAAGTGTTGGGAATGGGAAAGATTAACAGTAACAAGACAAAAAGACCATTCTCCTAACTAATTTGGCCAAAATTGTGAATGATTTAGGCAATTCTTTCTGTAATGACATTTCAGCATAGCTGTTTCCAAGTTATTTTGGTCAACAGAAAACCATCAAATTTTCCTAGAGAACACAAAGCAGCCTATTGTCAAACTTTTAACTGAAAATACTACTTAGTGCAGTTCTCCTGACGGGCTCCAGATCGCATCCTCTGATTTTGAACCACTTCTGGGGAACCACTGTCTTCTAAGATAATGTTGCCCTTTCTTATAATAACCCTGCACCACCTGGCTAAATAACTTTATTTTGTTAACTTTGTTTTCATTTATGCTCTCAGAAGCAACAACTGACTGATGTCCTCTTCTGAAAAAATGCTATTTATACCAAGTTGGCAATAATTACATTTGACTAAATATTCACCAAAAACTCTCAAAAAGGTTTAAAGTATTTAAAAGGTATTTGGACATATGGGCTGAAATTCAGATGGCTCAAGGAGATGTCACACTGACTATAAAAGTGACTCCAAGTTGTGTGTCCCAATCTGCAGTCTCTGTCAACAGAAGAGTTGAGGGCAATCATTTTCTGGCCACATAGGTTAGATAAGCACCTGCTGCCTCTCAAAGGAATACTGAGGTGGAGAAAGAAACCACTCAGGTTTAATCTTTGTCAAAGCAGCTGAAGCATGGGTTTCATGCATTTCTTACACTTGTGCCTTTTACAAATATTTGTAACTCGTGTTGTGAATTTTGGATATTGTGCATAAATATTTTGTTTTCTTGTTTTTTTTCTTTATCTGACTTGTGTCAAAGGTGATTTCAGATGAATATACAAACCCTAAGGCACATCACCTGTATGGGCATGAAAAATCTTTGAAACTGAGGGTTTATAAGACAAAACACCCAGGTACATCTTTTCAGGGTATCCAAAGATTAATGGAGTTCTTCTCTAACACAATTCATGGTACAGTATCATTCAAGTCCCTGTGCAAAACAAGTGTTTTCTAATGACTGGCGTTAGCCAGATGAGCTCCCTGGCAGAGTGTCTGACCTCTGACAGGTTCAAGGATCCTGTAACAGGCATAAACAGTGCTGGGAGCAGGAGCCAAAATCAAACACTCCTCAGCTCCAAAGAAGCATCAGCATCATTCAATTTGATGCATTTTGCAGCAGAGCAAACTGTGTGCACACCTGTAGTTGCCACATGGTGAGCTTACATGGTGAGTTGTAACTCACCAGCTTACATGGTGAGTTGTAACTACCTGCACTACAATATGGGATTGCTAGTGAGCAGGTAAATAGACCCACAGGTTTTGTGGAAAGTGCCTTATTTTCCATAGCCCATGTCATTGAGGACGTGACCTGTCTCATCTCTTGGCCTGGAGCAGCCTCCGCAACTCTGAGACATACCTGGCAGGTCAATGGCGTAGGTGTAGCCGAGCTGCTCCGCGGTTCGGACGAGCTCATCGTTGGTCACAGGAGGGAAAAAAGGCACCATGTTATACAGTCTGTTGTGGCCGATGGGGGCCAGCTCCTCAGGCCAGGCGTTGTTAGGGGGCTTAAAACGCTTCAGCCATTCCTCAAAGATGGCATCAGTAAAGGAGTGAAGAACCTGCAAATCGAGGCATGGGCACACAGATTTATTAAGCTCTGTCAGAACTCAACAGCATTTAGAACACTCTCACCTAAGGTGGCAGCAGCTTTCAAAAGAGAGAGAAGAGGGTAATCTAATTTAGGTTGGATTTACAGAGTGGGAAACCAGGAAAGCTCATGAGACTGGATTAAATTGATCTCCTGTGTGGCACATTTTGCTGTACACGTCCTTGTAAGCTTTTTTCCAGATAGTTTAATATCAGCTGGCATTGAGCAGGCAGGTACGTCCTCTCAGGTGAGGGCCCACTGAGCTCATTCAGGTGAATGTACCTCTCAAATGTATAGTAATCCCTCTCAGCTCTGAGCAGGTATGGAAAACTGGGGGGAAATTTGATTCCTTCATGCTCATTTTAGAGCATGCCACCAACTCCACAGCTCCAGGTGGAGTTCAAATTCATGGAATTCAAAATCCATGAATTTGATCAGATCTTGCCTAGTGAGTTTATAGATCTATAAAACACTAATATGGGCAAGCTGTTTCAGACAAATGTTACAAATGTCTGGGGCAATTCAAATTAATTTTTGATGTACACATGTTTTTTTTTAATTATAACCATGGAAAAAACTGAGAAAATATCCTATAGAAAATAATCTTGAATATAAAATTACAGCATAATGAAATGAAGATTTTGTGGTGTAAGAAAAAAATTAATGCAGGAATTCAAGAAGTATTAAGCAAATAAGCTGGAGAACAACTACATAAGTATTTGGATTGATTTCTCAAAAAAAAAATTGCAAACTTAAAGGTAAGAAATAAATTATTTGTATTAGATTTTCTCTATATAATCACCGTGGCTTAATTTAACAAAGAGGAAAATAAATTGGCATTTATTAGGATAAATAAGAATTTATTAAGAGAGAAAGAGGTATAATCAGAGTCAACTGTTGGCTTTTTATTTGCACATAGCTGTTTGTGCTGCTCATTACACTGTACCAATGCACGAGTGAAATCACGTTATTTCTATTTCCCAAGAGATCCTGAAATGAGATGCGCTTCCTGTTAGCCTGTGAATTTTGAAACAAAGAAACAAACTTCTCTAGTCTACTGCTGTAAAATAACCAGCCCTGCTTTCAGTTTATCTTGTTGCTGTAAAATTGTCTGGTATAGGCCACTAGATAACACCTAATGAAAGAATTCAGCACAAAGTGTCTTGGAATAGCAGTTCTTCTCCCTTGAAACTTATTTTATATTTTACAAATCACCCTGAGATTTCCTCCCTCTTCATCTGACCGTTATGCAGAGGTGGTGGTGTTCAAGAAAATATAAAAGATTTCTCGTTTTCTATTTAAAGGACTTATTTTTTGGGAATTCACTTTACTTCTGTTCTGCACGTCTGGTGAGGAAGCTGCCTTTGAGCCACTGCCACTGCCATTCATGCTGGGTAAAAATGACATACCACAAAGATGGGATCATTGGCAGCCGCGTGAGGGAGAACGCTGGTCCCGTTCAGGAAAGAAAAGGCTCAGCATTGGCGAGTTAAGGGCTCCACCTGGTTTATCAAAGCCCTCCAGCGCATTCCTGTGGATGGGTAAAAGCAGCATCAAGTAACCATGTTTTGCTGACAAATGTGCACGTAAAGAAAACCCATGACCCAGCCAGCACTGGAAGGAGCCTAAGGACAAACCTGAAACTGAAACTAGAATTGCGGAAAAAGGGGGGTCTGTCAAATTCTTGCAGGGAAAGGCACCTCCGGACATCCTCTGCGGTGGGCAGCTGCTCACTGGAGCCCTCAGGCAGCCTCCGCCGCAGTGGCCCTTCATCACTCCCGTTGCACAGCGTGACCAGGCGGTTGTAGTCATCCAAGCTGAGCGTGAAACAAAAAGAGACACAAGTCAGAAGAAGATGATTACTTGTTGGCTTTTTCTCCCATAGTATAGAAGAGTCTTCAGCTATATGTGTGCAGACACCTCCTGGGCATCTCAGTTCACCTCCTGTGGCCGGGGAGCTGAATTTATTGCAGGACCACAACTGTGACGTAGCTTTCTGTGGCTCTACATCTCCTGTGAACCATCAGTCGTTTGGACCTAGAGTTACCAGGTTCATTGTCCACAGAGAGAGGATGCTTTAGAAAAGACAAGCACAACACCCTTCAAGCCTTCTCCCTCCCAAGAGCTTTGGAAGAACAGGTTTTGCCAGACAATCTAAATCTAAAACAGTCTTTCGCATTGACAAACTCAGTCTTGAGTAAGGACTAGTCTTAGAATTCTTAAAAAAAAAAAAAAAAGAAAGAAAAAAGGGAAGTCCCACTGTGGGGTGGGCTGAGAAAATGCAAGGAATGACAGCAAGCAGGATTTCACTTTCCATCCCTCATCCCCTTTAGAAAAAAATCAACTGTAATTCATTGCACCCTCTTTTTCAGGGCCTGGCTGGAGGACATCCTGCTGTTGCAGGGGTTGCCCACTAGCAATGGGGAGCAAGTCTTTTATATCAAGGAGAGAAAGAGGGAAGGAGGAGAAGAAAAACAGTGTAACACTTGTGAAAAAAATCTGTGCTATTCAGTATGAAATAAAATGGCATTTTCAGATACTCCTGAGGTAAACAAAAGCCCTTCTCTGTTAAACCTTGGCAAGGCAAAAGTTTAGTCACTTCAGTTTTCAAGAAAAAACAATGCCCTATATATCTTGGAGAAAAAGCAGGGGCAAGATTTAAAGCCAACTGGTGCCTAAAGCTAGAATTTCAAGTAGCTCTTCAGGTACCCAGAGAAAGAGACTTTTCTGAAAAGGCCTGAGCTTGCAGTACCTCCGTCTGACCGACTGCACGCTGCCCCAGAGTTGACAGAAGAATGGTATGTGGGTGTTGTAACCAGCAGCATCTGGTCGTAGCAGCCCAGGCCTGCATGTGGATCCCTTGTCAAAGCCCTGCTCTCACCCAAATCAGTGTATGTCTACAGAGAGCTGGCAGCAAGCTCCTGGCTGTCGCTGTGTGTGTTTCCATGTGAAATCTCAGCCATTTCAAAGTCAGCCCCCAAACTGCGTTAAATATATCAGGGCTAAGGTCTCACCCAATGCAAGGGAACGGATTTTTCAGCCTATCTCTAGCTTCCCATATGCCAAAAAAAGTTTTCTGTTTCTGCTGCCAGAATCAGTTGGGTGTTGGTTGCAGAGAACCGACACGCAGGCATCTCCTCTTTAGCAAGATACTTGCCAATGTGCAAACTCTTCTGACTTTTGGCAGCCTCAAATTGGCTGAATCGACTAAAATCCTGTACCAAAAGAATCCTCTTTAAAAAATATACTTCCATAATACCAGGAGGGACGTTTACACAGCACCATCTACACACAAACCAACCGTGATTCCCAGTTTTAAAAGAGACATCTTGGCTCTTTTCCTGCCCCCTGCTCACCCTGAGAGAGCAGCCCGCACTGTCAATACTGAATGAAAGCTGGGTTTGGTCGGGATGCAAGCTTGGCCTGGATATTCTCATACCTGTTACAAACTATTTGCCACCGGGAGAACCTGGAGCTCAGGCTGATCAGCCCTGGGTCATCCGGCCGCGATGTTCCAAAGAGCTGGTCCGTGCAGATATCGCACTCGTTTCTGCCCGTGGCGAAGTTCCAGTAGGGCAGCGCGAAGGAATCATTGCCTGTCAGTCGCTGCAATGGACAGAAACATGTTAGCAGGGAATCACCTTCAAAGGAGAGGGAAAGAAAGGGACTCCTGCAAGTTGTTTCATCAGGTATTCACTGGATATTTCACTGGATATTCTGCTTTTCATTCCATATTTCAACTACGTACACTTCACAGTGCTGTTTGGGTTGGAAGGGACCTTAAATATCATCTAGTTCCACTCTTTTGTTCCAACTCTTTTCAAAGATTGGGGCATTAAGCCAGTCCTAGCATAGCCTTAGTCACTGGTTACCCTACTGTTGCCCTGCACTTCTTTTGGCCACGTTAGGCTGTCTGCCAACTCAGAGACCAGGCTGGAGAGCAGGAGCAGAGATGAATTGAGCCTTAAGGAACTAGGAGGCTTCTTGAGTGATGTAAGTGGGTAATGGGTAAAATTTTGCATGTGGTTTGCTTTCGCTCCAGAAAGGCTAGCCCTGGGGAAGAATCTGAACTTGCTTTAATAGAGGAATACAGTGCATTTGCTTGTGCTTGCTTGTTAGATACGATTTCACGCAAGCAAGATCCTGCAGCTATTTGGATACCAACCATTTTCATTAGAGACCTGCGAGGCTGAAATACAGTAACATTGCCAATGTAGAAGTAATGCAAATGGAAATGAGTCAATGCTTCAGCAACTGACTGTCAGGCACGTTAACATATATTTCTTTGAAAGATGTACTGCTAAATATACGCCTGTATTAAACGTATAGCGTGGCACATTTAAGGGGGTAATACTTAAGAGTTGCTTTCATTAGGAGGGTATCTTCAATATCTGCAGTCTATATCTGCTACCAAGTTTTATGTGTAGGTGTTGCTTTGATTTTATAAATAAATACTGTTAATTCACATCTGTCCTCTGTAGTGGAGATGAAGAAAAAAAAATCTCCGTGACAACCTTCACATGATTGTTCACAGCGAGAAACAGTTCAATCCTCTGTATTTTGAAAGCACTAATTTCACTTTAAACAAAAAAGGATCAATGAGCAAACACTCCTGGGAGTCGTGTACAAATCTGTCCTAGGAAATAGCTTACCCTTGGCTGGCTCAACAAAGTCACACAGCAAAAGAGGGGAGCTGCACGAGGAAAGGGAAAGGCTGTTCAGCTAACCTGCAGGTCTCTCTCCAGCAACAGCAAATGGTACCTATGCCAAGTAACAAAGGCAGGTCCTTGATGGGAGAAATCGATACCTGCGAAAGGGCGGCCAGGTCCTGCAAAGGGAAGATAAAATAAGCACTTAGGCAACAAATGAGGCTCGAGAGAAAGAGAGCACCTTCTGCTATTGCAAGGAGTGGAGTTAAACAAAACCCTGCAGCTCTGCACCTTTGCAAAAAACGCACACATCAGAAGCTACAACACTTATATGGGACAAGTGAAACAAACTCCTCTGGATGTTGGTTTCAGTGCTTCTCAAAACGACACATTCCCCCAAAAGTTGGACACCATGAAGATTTCTTAAGACTTCAGCGGATTTTTGTTTTAAGAAGCAGTCTTCCTGTCTAAAATCTTAGCTCCTTGTTAATATGTACCATACTATCTCACTCTCTTGCTCAGTGACAGGACTTACATCGTGTATTGATCAAGAGAACCTCAGCATTTTCCATAACCTGCCAACAGTAATTCGACACGCTTTTTGCCAATTTTCTTCAAATGGTGCTGTTTATTTCTTGCATTTTGCTCTTGTTATTGCACTTGAGATCTAAGATGCTCAAAAGCTAGGGGCTTCAAGCCACATATGGATTTATTTATCACCGCAGCAAGCTTCAACCCACATACAAATTTATTTATCAGCCATACTGCTGTCTTCTCTTGCAAGAGCTGGGCTTTGCAAAGTGGGGCTGTCGTAAGTACTTCTGTTTAGAAGAGCTATGAGAACTAGGAATCCTGATTTGGGGTAAAGCATGGGGTTAGATAACCCAAACCTCTAACCTGGTTTGGTTTTAAAAGCTGGCTGTGGTTAGTCGGGCAAATCCCATCCTTTGTGACTTGCTAAAGGCCTTCACAGCTGCAGAGCCACTTTCTCACTGCTCCTGCTTCTACCTTGTCCTGCGGACTAGGAACATTTTTTTGAAGTGAACCTCTGCCTGACTCCACTTGGGTTCACTCAACGGTGGAGCCTGAGAACTGCTGCCCTGTCAGACGGAAGACGCACCGGGAGTGCGGCCGGTGTGCTCCAGCCACCCCTGGGCGTTCGGTCGCAGGAATGAGACTGCAGCAGGGCTGAAGCAGACCTCCTGCAGCTGGAGGTGGCCACCAGCTCCTCTGCACTGACTGTTTCACCCCACAGACCTGCTCCTACTGAGGCTCACTGCTCGCTGAAGTAACGCAGCTGTGTTAACCATACTTACCTCTGCTCAGCAATGATACTTTTCACCCTTTCCTTTCCCTGCTGAGCCCCTTGGATGAGAAAAGCACTAACCTAATAGTGTGTCTCTGACTGAGTAGTAATGAAGCCAAACAAAGTAGTTATAAATACTACAGTTGGCAATTTGTGGTTCCTCTCCGGAGGGGCCAAGCAGACTTCTCCAGTGCTGAGTTGAAATTACATAGTCTGGGTGAACGGTTGTCTTTGCACGGTCCAGAGCCTCAAAGAACTGCTCTCTCTCCTCTGCCGTCAGGGAGTGGACATCCTTCCTGACAACTGGTGGCTTCCTCACGTTGCAGTCGGGGCCAGTCCAGCCAAACTTGCAGTCACCACAGTTGTAGCCGGCAAAGTTTCCTGAATCAAGAGGGAAAGACTGTCATGACATTATGAATCAGAGAACACTAACAGTGAAATGCAGAAGAATTAAGAATTAGGTCTCTTTTTTCCCCAGACATGCCAGTTCCTGGAAGGGGCAGCAGCTGAGCAGACTGGCAGCTTTGCCAATTGCCTAAGTAGGAGGATGGCTCACTTCCCAGAGCCACGGCAGGGCCAAGAATCGCACTCAGTTGGGGAGGTGAAGTGCTGGGTAAGGGGCTCAATGCCCCAAGGTGCTCAGCAAAGCCCTCGGGCACGTGAGGAATCTCATCGAGCGGAGGGCTGAGCACTTGAGGTTAAGCATGTGGTGAATTGCTTTGCTTGATTGGGTCTCAAGTACTACCGGACTTCCAGGATCAAACCCAAAAAAGGGTTGGCTCACGTGGATCCTTAAGCAAAAATCCCTAAACAAAAGAGTTCTCTTAAGGACAAAACTTAGGAAAAACTAATGTCCATTAACAGTGTATCTGGGACTCAACACAATCCAGGACAAGCACCAGGGGTGCTGCAGGTCACGCTTTGAGCATTATTAAACGGTGCTGCAGAGCGTGAGAAACACTGCTGTACCGTCGTTCCCTCCTGGCATCATTCCTAAGGCAAGTAATCGGGTCCCCAGTAGGGAACTAGCTCAGCCCCTCTGATGTGGTGGAAGAGCCCACCTTCTAGTGGAAAGTGTCCCTGCCCATGGCAGGGAGGTTGGAACTAAATGATCTTTAAGGTCCCTTCCAACCCAAACTGGTCCATGATTCTATGATTCTATGAAAGCAGAGCTTGCTTTAGGAATGGCCGTTCGCCCACTGCGGCAGACTGCCAGTAGCAGCAGAAAGGCTCCACTGGAGCTTGCTTGGCCATTGCTGGAGGAGATGGGTAAGGACTGACCCTGCAGCCAGCACCTGCCTTCTGCCCGCATGCAGGCTGGCTGCTGGCCTAGCAGCCATGAAGGACAGTGGGCATTACTGCCAGGGGAAGGAGGGAGCGAAGGGGCAACTGGGGCTCCTCTGGGATCTCCCCTCAGTTCTCAAACATCTGCACTGAGATTCCCTAAACATCCTCCCTCCCTCTTTCCAACCCTACGTACATGTCCACTCTACAACAACCATCCCAATCATCTTCCAAAATGCCACAAAATGTCACTGTTCCCTGTACATATTGGCACTGCTAGACCGAGGACAGGCTTTGGGCTAACATGAAGATAAGGAAGAGGCTTATGAAGTGTTCCTGGATGGGCAGATATCCCTAGTCAGTGGGGTTGAGTCTATGAGCAGAACAACTAAAGTAAGATTTCAGATTGTCAGGGGCTACAGGGCTTATTACCAATTTCAAAGACCCCCAAGGTTACAAGGGCAGTTACCAAGAAGGCTCTGTAGCTTATGGCTAGCTCTAGGATAAGACCTGCTGAGCTCTAAGCATTTCTGACAGACTCCTGTGAGACCTACCAAGAGGACATAAGGCTCACCGTGGGTTTGGAGAGCTTATGGTTACTGCAGGAGCTCTGAGATCTATGGGTTTACATCTTATCATGAAGCTTAAGACCAGTGTTAAGGTTAGGGATCACAAGGGTGAAGACTTCAACTAGGTTTTGGAATGTCACAGCCCGATGGCATATCATGAGGACAACTTCCAGGTGTATGGCTTAAATTTCCTCCCTATGCAGGCAGGAGCAGCTGGGCTCTGCTGCCAAGTTCCAGCTAGGACAGAAGGCACCCAAAGCCAAGGGTCTGCATTGGTTTAGGAGGGTGAAGGCTTTGCCAGAAAAAGCAAGTAGTTTATGGCTTTATGAAAGAAAGAAGAGTTCATGGATATGTTATTATGAGAAAGGCAGAGATTAAGATGGGAGAAGCAGCATGGAAAGATCATTTTATCACGATATCCCGAGAGGCCCATCAGAAGAACACAATTGCTGTTGTGATTTTGGTGTACTCCACTGTCTGTATACGTTCTCACTCTTGACAACTCAGAGTAACTGTTAGGGCCCACCACATCCTCCAGCCTGAACTGACCGTATGACAAATGTCAGGAATATCTTTCAATGTTGTCATATTAGGCCATGTATATTGCACAAATTTCAGTACATGGACCATGAACCTCTGGAAAGCACCTGTTGTTCCTTTACACCCAAAGGTACAATTCAATCCTTTTTAAGAGAAGGAGGGTGAAGCAGGAGCTGGCCATGAAAAGATCTGGCAACAATCTTTCTTTGAAATTGTCAGTCATATTCCAGTAATTCAAATGACCCATCTACTCACAGCGTTGGATAAGCATCACATTCAGATATAGCACTAACAGACCCAAAGTTAGTGCAGGACCAAGTTTGTCCTATCAGGTCTTGGTACCAGAACAAGACTCCACCAGTCACTTGTTGAGGCTTTTATGGTGCTTATTCCCCTCTCTCAGCAAGGACCCTTTGAATCTATGCAGCTCTTGATGCCAGAGATCATTTTATCGGACAATATCCATATTTCAGGTATGCTCTATGTGCCTCTTCAGGCTATGAAAAGATATTTGCATAAAGAAATTATGATTCATCTTCATGGGAAAAAAAAGCTTTTCTCCACCTGTATGGCATCTGGAGCCAGATGGACCAATGACTCCTCACCTGTTTCCCTTGGGCGGCTGCTAATTATATCCAATTGATGCTCTGCAGGATTTTCTCCCTTAACCGCCTAATCTATGAAGCAATCCAAGGGGTCCATTCTTCTTCCATCACTTCACCAGACATTTCTCAATAGGACATGAGGTTTTACTGAGCAAGAAGGAGGACTGCAGGGAGGAAGAGGCTGGCAAACAGGAGGAGCCCATTTCCAGACAAAGTGGCATTTCACACTGCAGTATTTCTGCTGATTGCGTTGAACGTTTTTGTAATGTCCTCAGGTCTATTTGGCAATGTTCTCTTTTCAGAAATGAATACAACAACAACACTTCATGAAATCACAAGTTGCTTTTTGTCACTTTCTTTCCACAGACTCCAGACATCACAGGACTGTCGCTATACAGCAGCTGAAATGGCGAGAAGCTGATGAAGGTCTGTGGGATTTCCCACATTGCGATGACTGCAGTACTCAGACCCAGGTTTTTTATGTCCCACCCAAACCACTTTTTCAGCATTTGTTTCTAAAGAACTCTACCAGTCCACTGGTCTGGAAATGATGCATTGCTGTTTTCAGAGAGTTCATTTACCTCCTTGCGGATTTCCCACAATAGCAGTGCAAAATGTATGCTCCAGTTTCTTACAACGTAACTTCAATGTCTGCTAAGCTGGTGATGGCAGAATGCAATGGTACAACTCTAGGAGAGCAGGAAAAGTGATCTCATATCACCAGGATATAGACATTTTTCAGTAGGGCAGTGAGAAACTTTCAAGATCCTTTTGAACACAGGGACCATAGAGACATGCAAGGATTCATGCCTTAGCATTTCTTTGCCTTCAGTCACTATCACATAGCAGCTCCGTACTACCTCTCTAAGGCTATGCCAGGGACAACAGAGATCGTTCTCACCTCTTGTGGTTCCTAGAGAATATAGTGTGGGAGGTCATTCTGACACACAGACCGGAGATCATGCCATGGATGGGGTCCCTGCTTGTTCCACTGCTTTCAAGAATGACCATTGTACTGCTGCTGGGCAAAAAAAAAAAGTCATCTGGGGTGTCCTCCCCACTAACCCTTTTGTCTGGAGATGGGTTCACATGCTTCAGGAGCTGTCATCTTCCATGCCTAATCTCACCACCATTAATGGTGTACTTTCCCAGTCAAGTTGGGTGAATCTGGCTGTTTCTGTAGGCACAATGGCCATTCTGCTTCTCCCAGTGGGTCAGTCCTTGGGCATGACACTGAGAAAAAGACTCTGCTTACGACACGACATTTGGTATGTGTTAATGCACATCCCTGGTGTATGCTGACACCAGCTGTCACATACCACTCTAGCTGCTTCTCAACCCCAGTGATTGCCTGAGTCACAGCATGTGGTTGGCCTTCAGACACTGACCGTAACACAAATTAATAACTCCATCAACTCGGTGTCTTTTCTTCAGCAAAAAGGAACTCACCCAACACTTACCATCTTCTGTCCTGTTTTATTGTACCAAGATGAAATCTGAGCTGCTGGCATGCCTCTTCCTTCCTCAGAGACCAGCTTAACACACACCATTTATTAGATGGGTTTTTAGCCGTTGCATTAAAACAGGAGTTACATCAGCTTTGAAACACCAGCACACTGCAGTATTCCAAGGGTAGGATCAGGATCACTACAGTTAGCTCTTCTGTCTCTTCGAGCTCTTCATTTGGACATACAGTTAGGCTGTAGGATGTGGAAGTTCTGTACCTAGCACAGGCTTTAACAGGGTCATCCAGGTGTGGTTATAAATTAGTATTGTCCCACAGCCACATTGCTGTACAATAAGTAAATGAAGTGTACTTTATAACTACTTCAGAAACTCATTTTTACATAATGGGAGGGCCATCATATGAGCTGCATGGCTTAACTGCAATTTGCTTACAGCTAAATAATAGAATTGAAACCTGGCCCCAGCGTGATTATATATTGCATGGAAATGTGAAAAGATTTAAATACTTCTTTTTCCTCAAACACTACCATGTTAAAAATAGGGTAATGTTCAGCACATGTCCACATGTCAACCTTAGAAACTGGCAGAAAAAAAAAAAAAAAGGAATGATAGTTATGTTTAACTCCTCAGTGAACCCGAAGTACGTCATTATTTAATCACTATCACAATCTGTACTAGCAACCACATGACTGACTGTAGTGTTTCTTTCACAATAATCTTCTGTACTCAGTTTTTAAGATGCTGTACCAGATCTGTATCCCTTTAGTACAATCTTATCCTTTAGAACTCAAAATAACATTTAGTTCATAAATCTTCTAAAACAGTATTCTCCTAAACTAAACTATCCTACTGAAATACTGCTTTGTCATGTAATCAGCTACAAGTGTCAGTTTTCAGAGTTAGACTACTGTATCCAACGTTTTGTCTAATTCAGCCTTATTGAAAAACAGATGACCGTATTCCCCTTCACATAGTACAGCACACTGCCATCAGTTTAAGAATTTGTATAAATTGAATTAATAATAGGTGCACCCAAACCAATTGCAGAACACATACAATGAATTCCAAATGGTAATTAGGCAGGAATTAAAAACTCTTTGCTACCTCCCACCTACCTTCGTGCCATAACCACATCTTTTTTCTAGAGATACTATCCTTGCTGCCACCAACATACTGAGTGAAACATAGCATCCTGACAACAGACTTAATAATAATTCTCTTTTTGACCATGGCTCGTTGCACAAAAAGTGGGTAGTAAAGCAGGATCTTTCTGCACTAATCTTATTCTGTTATATTTGTCCCCAGCTAAAGAAAGACTAGTGTGTATTATCTTGTAAAGTCTTGAAATGGAAAATGAGGGGTCTGAGTGTGTGTAATTTTACTTAGAAATTTTGCATTTATTTGGGAAAATATGCAAAAATAATCTGACCCTACAATAACCACTTGTCAATATTTGTTTGTGTGTGTGATTTTCTTCTTTTTTTTTTCCCCCTAGAAATATTCATCACCCAGACACAGATGGTTATGATTTTAGGACATTTTTCCTCAGTGAACAGCTACAACAAATGGTCAGATTTTCAGAGTTCCTTTTGTCCTTAGCTATTAAATCTCCAGCAGAAAACTCGAATGGATTAATTTACTGTGGGAACACCAGAATCTTTGCTTTGAAAAATCCTGGGCCCTGTTCCTTACAGCTCCTCCTGATTTCCTACTGCACAGCCATCAGCTGTATGACACATTAAAGTGGCTCTGTCTAACCAATATAATCAGGTACATGGCAGCTGGAGTTTCTGTAGCTTACCACTTACACCATGTCTAAACTATAAACTAAATAGTGCCAAGATGTCACTGGAACATAACTGTTTATACTGTTAAAACACTAGAAAGAGCTTTGGCACGGGCTGGAGTTTGCACAAGCCAGGAACCATTTCAAATAGGCAATTTGCACATAACATTCATTTGGAAAATAAGATGCCTTAATAGCAGAGATATGCACTGTTCCATGTCCCTTTGAATGAGCAGGTTTAATTTATGTTACCTGCTATAGGTACCACAGCCCTAGATGCCTAATGAAGACCACACATCACACCACTTAAAACTCTGGCGTGCAGACAGCCAAACAGTGTATAAAACAGAGTAAAAGAACACAACAAAATACTAATAGACACAGACACACAATCACTTGTAAAAGCATCAGGTCTAATTCAAATCCCACAGTTGTGAACTGCTTAGCATTCTCCTAGAAATGCCATTGCAACCAACATCAAGTTGACCACAGCAGAGCAGAGCCCAGGAAACCTTGCTGAAAATCACCTTTAAGGATGCCTGACACCTTAATGTTTTATCACTGGTATATTTGGTTAACAAATACTGCAAGAAGAATATAAGTGAAATAAAAATGCAGCGAGATAAACCATATTTAATGAATCAAGGAGAGCGGACAACTCAGCAGAATTAAGGCAGAATGGAAGAATGCTACCTTCTGGTCACTTAACTTGGGACCCAGCCCTGCAAATATCAAATACCAGTGCTTACCTCTGCTTGGACAAGCAAATTGATGTCTGCCTAGGCAGACCATGTGTGTCTACACTGCTCTTCAATTTACTCCCAGGTTTTGATGCCCTAACTACTTAGGCTGCATAAATATCAGTGTATTCCCATGTGCTTCAGAGCGATTCTGACTCAGGGTATGTGCCTATACATGATACCTGACTTCAGTTTCAGAGGTATATAAGAACCTTTAAAATATTTAAAAAAAAAAAAATCCAATTTTTTTTTAAGTGTCTGGAAAAGTACTTCCACACAAGCATTTGAAATCCAGTCCAAGGAAGAGATAAAAACCGATTTATACTCTGAAGTCTGTTGTTATTATTTTGTGGAGCTTGAGTAAGGCCATGCATCTACGTAAATAATCTGCCACTACCTCTCTGCTTTCAGTTGATAACAGCATCTCAAAACTTAACCTCGTGGGCTGAAATTTTATGCAGTGCTTCCTTCTCAGATTGGTCTGGGCTTTTTTGATAGTGAGAGCCAAGGCATATTCTAGACCAAACAGTTCAGCTAGTTCCAAGAATCGGCTTGAAGGAAAACAGGCTATTCTTCCCATGCTAGAAAATTCAATTTTGTTTCCAAGAAGAAATCCCAGAAATTTGAAACCTGCCTAGAAGGTGCCTTCGGTGCTTGAGATGTGCCTTTTGCCTGATTCCTGGTGCCATCTCCTGCCAGCCCTGCAATGCAGTCTGGGCTGAGGTTGTGTTTCCTGCACATTTTAACCCTCATTCAGCCAGGGCTGCTGCTGAAAAAGAGTCTGTTCCCTTATCCTGCCCTGAGCTCACCTTCCTATTCCCTCCCTGCTGCCAGTACTAGTGAACTGGTCTTGTTAAAACCTAATCCCTTTGACCCCGTTAGCCTTGAAGCACATCTCCTCCTTGATCCCTTTCACTTCCAGCATGTGAATGCAAAGGCCCATGTAAAGTCACAGTGGGATGGGGGAGGAAAAGGACAGGATAGCCTCCTCAGTGGTTATAAG
Source organism: Eurypyga helias (assembly GCF_000690775.1). Classification (NCBI taxonomy): domain Eukaryota; kingdom Metazoa; phylum Chordata; class Aves; order Eurypygiformes; family Eurypygidae; genus Eurypyga; species Eurypyga helias. Next base: position 59,810 of record NW_010252924.1, read on the forward strand.
GACCCATTTCAGATCTGAGTTGCAGACTTAGTTAACAACCTGGGAAACACCTTGACCTGACATCCACACATTTTTGGCACACCAGGGTATATCATGCTGCACAGTACTACTCCAAGAGGATCGATGGACACTAATCCAGGTTCACTGCACCATGAGCAGCGGTGACAGAGGTTTGAACACAGCACTGAAATGTCCAAAACCCTGTGGAGAAAGGTAATGGGTGGCTACAGGGGCAACTCCAGGGGCACAGAGGAAAACCAAAAAGTGTGCATGAGAAAAAACAGCTTTTCAACTGCATTGCTCTGGAAAAGTGCAGATAGTATCATGAACATGACAGTATTTTTAGGAAACCGATAATATTTGAAGCCTTCTTGACATTTTACGCCGCCAGGGATGTTTCTGGCCTTCAGAGCAAGGTTAGCAGACCCAGCCATCCCCATCCCCTCACCCCAGCACCCCTCTCACCTGTGCACCAACAGCTCTGGTTGAAGAACTTGAGGGGCCACCTTTCCCGGTCATCTACGTTTCGAAGAGTGTAGGGGCCACTCCAGGGCTGAGTGTCCGCCTGCACACCCTGACACCATCCCCTGCCCTCCAGGGACCCACAGACGTTGCCTGGATCCGTCCCCAAGGCCGGGCAGCAACGCTTCAAGTGAAGGGCATCCACTGTCATGCAGGCGCGGGGGAACTGTGCCTGTGCCCCAGGGGGACCGCAGCAGCTCAGGTAGCCCAGCCCGGCCCAGAAGAGCCACCTCAGGGTGCCCATGATGGCTGGCTGCAGTCTCTGCCTCTCCACTGGACCTGAGTGAGCGGAGCAGGGAGATCTCCGCTGTGGGACAACCTGGCCTCACCACAGCTCCATGCCCCAGCCAACCAGGATAATCCCTCTCACTGCAGAGGATGCTGGTGTTGGGTGTTTGTTTAATCCCTGTCCCTAATTGCCTTGAATGCGGTTCAAAAGGCAGGTGCTTTGGCTCTGCAGTGCCTGCCCAGCAGCCACGGCTTTGAGCAGGGTTTATATAGAGGTTGGGAGAAGCTCTCATTAGAGGGATTAGCACAGCACAAATCCTCGTGTTTTGCACATGACATCAAGGGCAGAAAAGACGCCAGCGTGAGAGCAAGTTCTGTGGGCTCTGGCAGCTTGTCAAGAGAGTGAATGCCTCGGGTTTATTTCTCCAAGTCTTTCGTGAGCTTTGAGAAATTGATGGTCTTGTTTTAGCTGAGGTGGCTGGAGAAACAGGTTTATTCTTTTAATCAAAACCCTGTAAACAGATGATAAATAGAAGAAGAAACCCCTTCTTTTTTCAGTTCATTCACTGAAAAATAAGACTTTTCACCCAAACTGTAGCAGTAGAAAATTAATGGGAAGCACAGAGGATATGGGTGCATCATTAATGATAAGTCATAAACCTGGTAGTAACAGTTTGGGATGGAGACTCCACCTGCTGACTGCAGAACTCCAGTGCTTGTACTGTAAACGTCTGAGTGGCAAGTGGAGAGGGGTTCCCTTCTTAATAGCCATTTCACATGCAAAATAAATTATTTAATTGCTTTTAAAGCGTGAGTGGTCCTTGTCTGCTCTCTAATCCTTTCCCCATCATTATACCAGAGGTTGTTTTGGGGCTGCTCTGGTGGCTAAACTTTCAGAACTGTCACAGCTGAGCATTTATTACCCACTTGGCAGGAGACAGTCTGTAAGATCAATACACACACCAGACACGCAGACAAATGGTGTTGTTCAGGACATCAACAAAAATTACTTTAAAAAGCTCCTAGTATGCAGCAGTTCTTGCCCACAATGCAGCTCCTGTGTGCTAGAGGAATAAAACGAATAAATCAAAATAAAGTAGTGATAAGTCATGAGAGGAGTCTGAAGCTGTATCTATTAGTTCAGCTCCACCATACTGAATAAAAACTGGCAACTCCCTCTGCTTCAGTGAAAGCTTTCTCTACCTCTCCCTTCCACACCTCTGTTTAGCTATTTTTGTAAGTATGTATAATGAAAACAGCTGTGGTCGTGTCTGTTCCGTTCAATATTTCCATGGATGTTTGACCATACCATTTTGGCACAAGAAGTCTGTTATCAATGCAGCAAACTTACTGCCATCATGCAGCTGAAGAATTCATCCACACTGCACGGACACTATCATCAGCACATTCAGGTTCTCAAATCTTTATAGCAAAGATTTATTATTTGCCAGGCAAACAAAAACATGATTCTACTTCAGTTATGGAAGCACAAAGCCAGTTAGCAATACCATGTAGTCTGAAATGGGTTTCAACTCCTCTCCCTTAGGATTCAATTTACCAGGAACTGGCTTCTGCCTCCTGCTCTCTACAGAACATGTGAAAAAGACAGAAAGTGTGAAGGAAGAAGCTCAGGAGTTATAAATGGAGTCACTAACTCAAAAACACTCCAAACAACACACCTCCCCATACTACTCAGCACCTCAATACACCTCTCTGGTGTGGAAAACATCAGTCTTTGAATCTAGGTTAGACAGTGTCTTGAACCAAAGTTACCAGCATACCATCTGAAAGCAATTAAAGAGACACATTTATCAGCATCACAGAAACAAAAACATCGAAAAATTCAAATGGGATTCAGCTAGCTGATTAAACCCCTCAACTGAAGTGTCTACATAAAATGTGTCCAAACAGCCATTATAATCAAATCTGGCTCAATTCAGACACCCATAGGAAGGTGCCTACTGTCATTTGCTGTCCCGTATGAGACAGAAGGAGTAAACACAGAGAAAAGAGAGGAACTGTGGCCAGCAAGGCAAGATAAAGGCAAGGAAAAGTGCTTCTAATGTAGTACATGAGGAAGGAGAAATCTGTCATTTTCAGAGAAGTTAGAGTGTGGAGAAAAGGACTGATGATAACATGGAAATCACTTGGTTAACAGAGGAAAGAAAACCGTGAGTAGGAGTGGCACGTACGTAGCTTTTATTACGATTACTTCCCTCCATCTCACAATTTTACAAAACTAGGAGCATGCTACAGCATGCAGCACTAGTACAGATGTAGCGCTAGCCTCTGGGCCTCAGTAACACATCAGCATTTTAAGAGTGCCCTCCCCAGCCATGGGGGGAGCACCTGGATGGACAGAAAAAGGACGGACAGATCCCACATCCTGGCGTCACCCTGCCGCTGCCCCGTTGCAAGGCCTGCCGGCATCCGCAGCCGCACACCGCTGCATGACACGCCATGAGGCAGACAACAAGCGAAATTACAAAAAGAGAGTTGTCTTTCAATTAGCCATTGGGAAAACAGCAGGCACTGTCCGTTCCTTGGTGCCTCGGCGTTGAGAAGTTCCCGCGGCTTCCCCGCGGCTACTGCACTTAAAGGAGCCATTGTTCGGGCTGCACGATATCAGCACTACACCAGTATACAGAATAGCATGCTGAATGACTTTTTATTTACTACGGGGTTTTACTATCTCATGAAAAAATGAGTAGCGCTGTGTGTTGGCACTACTGCCCAGAACTGCTTGCCTGCAACTAGCAAAGGACTTTTCACATGGCGAATCCGTGCGTGTCAGCAGTGGCCGAAGCCCCGGTGTTCCAAACTTTGGCCACGCTGCCTTGGCTACATTTCTGAGCTACCTGGTCAGGCTACTGCCCCTGAAGCTGTGTTAAATCCATTAGTTAAAATATTTAGGCTTTATGCTGAAAGTACGAGAAAAGAGTATTTCAGCTACCTCGTAGTCTGGATTCGTACCTCAGTTCACCCCCAGTAGCAAAGTTTTCAGCCTATCATCATCAAAGGGTGGCAAAGAAATATATCCATACGGATGCCAATGCATTTTGGGGATTAATATGTTCACTTTTTTTTAACAAGGCAGGGAATAAAGAAAAAGAATACTCAAAGGTACAGGCAAAGAAATCCCTAAACACAACTCACCCAAGTAATACAGAATTCCTGAGCAGTAAGTAGGCAGTCGGTTCACATTTTCTTTTCTCAATGACAGTATTGTTTCTCTGGCTCCTTCTACTGTACTCAAGCACAGATTAGCATCAAGCCAGAAAAGTATTTAGCCTTTGGGAATTTTGAAAGAATTTTGGCAAAATACAACATTCTACATATAAATTTATGTGGAAATCAATGTATCAATGGAAAGAAGAAACCACATGATAATTCATAATGACAGGTGATGACTCTGGAGATAAGAAAGATAATTCGATAAGGAAAACTGCAGACAAATAAAAGATGAAGGTCAAAGTGGAAAGAAAATAAACACAAGAAGCAACACCCAAGAAAGTGCTCCACGGAAAAAAGAATTTCCAAGTGTGAAAAAAAGGTAGTGAAGAAAGACACCATATAATAAGAATCAAACTCACCAAGCCAAGTGAATCCATGGTATCTCAAGTTGAGCACCCAAAAGTGATGATCACTTCTCGAAATTTTGGCCATTTTGAATATTTTTCTCCTTTTTTTTCTGTGAAGAAAATACTACGCCTCTGATTCTTTGTTCTGCCAAATCACCTTTACATTAGTTTAGGGATATTTGTATCGTCATAAACCTCACCTGAGAAAGAACAGATTCTACTACTGTGGAGCAAAATTTCAAGTCTGGACAAAAAGGATTTTGCAAGAAGCTCAGATTATAGTATTTTAGCATATTGCTCCAAAGATCATGTAACACACCTATATCTTATACATGATGTGAAACTGGCCGTAACCAGGATGTTTTGAATGGAAACAAAACCATGTTGATCTTCACCCAAAGCTTACATTAAATCCACATTTTTGTTTGTAATTTAAGTGACAGATAAATATTGTAGCTGCTGATTTTAACTGTTGTGAATTTATGTGCTCCAGAGTTTACAGAGAAAGAAGCATGAGCTAAGACATGTTTTTCCAACAGTGCCACCAGGAATGTGTTACTTGAATACTTATGAACCTTTCTCACTGGAAAATGCATGAAGAAAAGCTATCATACAACATGAAAGTCAATTCAAGACTAAGATACCTTAATTATGCATCTACTGTGTATGCATTGATCTAGGAGCTGTATGTCTTTAAGTTCACATTAGAGCTAATAGATATCTTAATCATTATAGTCGACGGACCCTAAAGAGTAATTCATCCAGAAGAGAGAGAGCTCAAAGACACAAATTTTCTAGGAGATTCATGAAACATAGAACACACTAGATGGCAAGTAAACGAGAGAGCTATTAACTGCCCCATCAGAGGTAGACTTCAGTGTGAGATTATGCATCACCAGACACCAGAGAACATAAGCACATGGGCCATTTTAAGTGATCTGACAAAACACAAAGCTTGTATCTGAGAAAAACTACTCCTAAATACTAAAAACAGTCACCAAAAAGAAACCCGTGGGAAGAAAGGCTTCCCTACATCTCTTGATCTTGGTTTTATTTGACTCTCTGAGATACTCAAGTGCAACTGGATTTACACAAAATCTTATAAGCCATTAGACCTGGAAAAAAACAACACTTGCAGAAATGACCTTTGTTCTCTTAGGCTTACATCTCAAAGCAGTACATCTCAGAAAAATAGCTTCTCTGATATTTCAAAATTTTCAGATCCTTCAAAGCTGCAATAAGGGATGACCTAAGAAGAAGAGAGTAACTGCCACCCCCTCCTATGTTCATCCACTACGCATGTAGGTTTCTTTATGCTTGAAAGATTATCTTTCATTTCTAGTAAGTCTGATGGTAATTCTTCAACTTTTTATATCCTTGTGCTTAGGCCATTTGATACCAATTTCTCTACTGGAAAAGCTTTTCCTTTCTATTTTGGTTAACTGCTCTTCTCTGATCTCTCCCACCCTGCTGGACAGCAGATGTCCTTGAATCTTTTCTCCCTAATATTCTTCCTCCTCCCATCCCATTCTGCTTTTTCCTTCTTGTACAGGCTCTTATTCATTCATGTCTTCTCTCTTCCTTCCTCCAGCACAGACCACTGCTCTTTTACCACCTTACCTTTTGTCTCCCTGTCCTGTAGCTGGGAGAATGAACCCAAAGTTTGGGCATGCAGAGCAGGTCTGGAGAGCTCATGATCCTGCCCTTGCACAAAATCCCTCTTCATATGAACAATTTAATCAGCTCCTCCATTCTCATATTTTACCTCTTTTTCCGGTCCTTTTCTAATCTGTGGATTTCTTTTCCTGAAAAACAATCTGTATGCTACAACATATTCACAGTGTTAGAGCTGAAGAGCAACTCAGAGTAGTCTGGTCAGGTCTCACAGAAAATACATGAATGGACCACAGCCAGGAATTCTACCTGAGTTAAAGACAGTTTCAAGGTCTTACATGAGTTTCCTTTCCTCGACAGCCATAAGGCTGCTGTGCTTGTACCTGATCATTCTGGATGGTAGATTACTCAAGTTTTCCATGTGTTGCCAGTTCCGCTCATCAACCTTTCCATGGCTTTACCTGCAGGCTTCCTTGTGACAGAGGATGAGCTCTCTCTTGCCTGATGTTAGACATCTGTTGATGACAGATATCTTCACTTAACTGGTCACTCGAGGGTTTCCTTTATGGGATCCTCTCTCGATGGAGAGAGATAGGTGGTTTTAGGGTGCAATTCACTTGACCTCTTTTCTGTACTCACATTGGGAGGGGAAGAACTGCATCACACAAAGACCTAGTATTCTCTATGTATTTACTCTAAGGGGAGCCTAGGATTCACTGGTAGGTACTCAATACTCCTGAGAGGTCTACATTTAGACAGATGAATCTCACCTGGCTTCTTCACTGATTCCTGGCTGAATCTTGCCTCCAGCAGATCTGGACCTGGCCACAATGTAAAATACTCATTACTTAAAGACATCCACTTCCAAAGCCCCAGATTTAATGACACTTGGCTTCTCACCTCTCCAAGGCCACATGCTAGCTGAAGCATGTACTACAGACAACAACAAGGTCCTAAAATCATACAATGCTTTAGTGTTGTGGATGCCTGTATCAACTGTGCTAGTCCTTTCCACAGCCTTAAATAAACATTAGTTAGAAATTGCTGACACGTTTTTACACTTTAAAGTCAGGTATCGCCTTGGCATAGTGGTTTTATTCATTTCTGTCAGAGATAATGAAGGAGTACTGCCATTGCCTTTGTAAGATCTTTCTTCCTTCCTATTCTCTCATTTAACATGCTTGAGAAACCTCTTCAGAGATCATGAAGCAGTTCTGGCTAATGAGACTCAGTAGGATGTCACTTTCTAACTAAACAAACATACTTTTCCTGTGTCCATAATGTGTAGGAACATGGATGAAAGCTTAAGCTACTTATAGTTTAGACAAATACAATGCTGACTGGCAGATGAAAATATCCTGAGTAAACTACACCACTTACCCCAGCATCTTCAGCTGGCAAAGGATGTGTAAACAATGTCAAAGAGATCTACCACTCGACATCCCCTCTGTATCTGCCTCTGCAACACTGCAGTGGTGACCACCTGCCTGAAGGTTATCCAGGATTACTTCATTTCCAGAGTTATTTCATCAGCTTTAAGCCTGGGCTAACTACAAAGGCAGTCACAGAACATAAAGTATGGTTCACTTAAGGACCCCAGGCCTCTGGAAGGAAGAGCGCTGTATCTCAGTTACCCTGTGGTTCCCCGATAGTCTATGAAGGGAAAGAAGCAACTTCACGGGAAAACTCATCCCTCATCCCATCTTCAGACAGGCATCTTGGCAAGGTCAGATGACCCCTCTCTGTCCTAATTCCTCTGCTGTGACCTTGAAAAGAGGTAAGAGAGACTAGTTCAAACGTAGACATCAAACTTCCAAATGTCTAGAGTGAAGCAAGATGAATGTCACTCTAAACGGCTACAGTAGGAGAGGACCTGATTTAGAGTGGATTCATGCTGTCTGACTAAAAGGTGAAATGTAAGCTGGTTTAAACCGAGTTTCGGCACACGTGGAGCTTTACAGATGTTGTGCAAAACGTGTAAGAAGACTGCAGCCCCGCTAGTGTGCAGGCTGCCTTTGTGGCTCAACATTCAGAACACGGTGAGGAAGGCATGAGCCTAAAAGCTCGAGTGCAGCATGGAAGGGTAGGACAAAGGCTCTCGTCTCAACAATTCAACAGTGCTACAAGTTGTCCCAGTCACAGAGCAAGAAATACGAAGAAGGAAATTCAGATCTGGCTCTTCACCACATTAAAAAAAAAAAAATAGTCCAAAAGGTAGTTCAAACACAGTATTTGAAATAATATCAGAAAACTCTAAAGCCTTGACCTTACATTAATCTTTCTAGACCCAGTTCCAGAACATACTCTTCTCTTACAATTTTTATTCAAAATATCAATGCTACTACTTACCCCAGTGGAAAATATAAAATGGAACAAAAGATATTCATCCCTCATGTCATGTGGGCTAAATCCCAAGAACATTGTTGCACAAAGTAATGAATGTTCTCTTGCTTTAAACAAGTAGATGTATGTACATCCAAACAAAAATATAATGTTTCCCCTGAGGTTGACTGAGGAATAAAGATAGCATTGATAACCATAGCAGGACCGAAGGTTAAGATTTCACTTAACTGCCCCAAATCTGTCTTGTTAACTATACCACAAATTCTATATTTTTATATCAGTACGGAATATGAGTTCTGTATTCCTACAAAAGCATAAAGCAGGAACCCTGGCATATACTGCTGGAGAAAAAAAAAAAAAAAAGGGCACAACAAAAATCCCAAGGAACTGGATCAGAAAAAGCCTCCCCACATGGGGTCCCTGAGCTGAACACAGACAGGGCAAAGCTCTCCTAACTTACCCACCTGAAGGGAAAAAATAAATAAAAGACTTGAATGTAGAGTGCTAAATTCTAGAAATGCAACATCAGCTGAAAACGTGGGTTTTCTTTTTAAATGCATTTCTTTCCCAGAAAGTTGGAAAACACAGTTTTATTTCTTCTACAGGACCAGAAACCAGATAGACAATAACTAAGTTCTGTTATTAAAAATAACATTTCCTGACTCATACTTTCTGAATCCCTTGCATCAATCATACTGCATAACTAAATGAGATTTATCAGTTGTCTGTAAATAGTGCAGGAGACAAAGTCAGAAATCTTTCAGTCAAGAGATAGAAACAAATCTTTTCTATCAAACAAACCCAATATTCAATCCAAAAAGAAGGAAATTTTACTACAAGAGTGAGTAACATCTATTCACTGCTGAAAGGCAGACAAGACAGTAACAAATACCAGGTGCAGAACTTGCCTGCGGGGACAAGGAGGGGACTTTTTAAATCAGGTAAATGTGCAAGTCTGGGGGAATGAAGGAGGAGGAGCATCCCATCGGAGGAACACCTGGATTTGTTAAAACCCACAGAAAGCCTATGGAAAATTCCAGGCACAGCAAGTTAGCCCCACCGCTATCAGAAATACCAAACAGAGGCATTTCAAAGCAAAGCTTTAAGCTTCTTCATTATCTGTCATGTTTTGTGGTTGCAAGTTTTCGCAGCTTGCAGCAGAGCTAGGACGTGGGGTACACCTCTCTGTGAGCTGCTCCTTCTGCTCCAGTTTTATTTCAGGTAAAACAGAACCAAGGATGATCATGGAAAAAGCACATGAACCACATCCACCAGATTTTGAATATTTGAGTAAGGCCATTGTGAAATGTGATTTTTCCTCTGAATCCCTGTAAGGTATCAACTTCAGTATTTGATGGTCATTTAAAAAAAAAAAAAAAATCCATGCATAACCATATCTGTAGTGGCAGAGAAGTTTCCCAGTTGCAGGGAAAGAACCTTGTGACTAAAAGATAAAGGCTTAGTTAGACAGACATGAAAGTGGCCTGGATTTGGTTCCTAGCAGGGGGTTTATCTTGAGGGAACAAGCGAATAGAAAAATAAATGGAAATAGAGATGTTTGCTGGCAAGAAGAAACCTAGGGAGCAGCAATACTAACAAAAAGATGGTGTAAAGAAGATAAAGCTGAATGAAAAATGCCTGAATATTGCGTGACATAAAAGCAATAAAGCAGTAACACTCGGGGTTATTTTCCCAGAACCTGCCAAATCACATTAGAAACCTGCATCAAGCCTGCAAAATCAAACAGACAGAAGTTAAAGGATACCAGAATTAAGGTTATCTCTTAATTTTATCCTTTTCTTCCACATAAGACCCGAGGCCTTATTCGGTATGCGTTATCCCAAACAAAAATGAGATTTTCTTCTCAGTGTCCCTATGGCTATCACCCTTCGTATTTCAGTGCTCCACAAAATTTCTGTTTCATGTCACAAAACCTCTGAGAAGGGTATTGCTATTACAGGTAATATTATCCTTAGCTTAAAAATAGAAATTTCAGGCGTTACCACAGCACGTAACTGACATACATCCACGTGCCTGGGTATTCCTACTGAAAAGCAGAGAGTTGGGGAGGGTGAGAGTGACCCACACCTTTGCTGGCCCTCAGGGAGCTCGGTGGCAGAGGGAACCCAACCTCAGGTGCAGCACTGAGTGGGTATGGCCAGAGCACTGCTTAATAGCAGCCTTGGGGCCACGTCCTGGCCCCCCAGCTGAAGGCCACAGGCTGGCTGGCATCTGTCCTGCATGGGGCTGATCCCTCCATAGCTGGGAAAAGGTCCCTCCATACCCTGGAATGGGCTGGCTATCAGGGTGCTGGCGTACGAGCCAAGCAGGCAGTCAGAGGTCCGACGTCCAAGCTCGCTCCGTGACTCACTTTTATCCAGCAGTATGGAAAAGGCCAAAAAATAAAGACTCGTTCTCTCTTTTGCCCCTTTGATTACACATCTGCAGGCAATTCATAACTTCCTACTTCATTCCCAAAACAACGTTGAGTCAAAGTCAAAAAGTCTTTGATGAATAATTACAAGTATTTTGGGGGGAAAAAAAAAGAAAGTATTTATTTCTGATGTCACATGCACAAAAGTACAGGTGAGCAGTCACAAGTAATCTTCAACATTCCCTTCTATACCTGAGTACCCAAGTGTGCAGTCTTAATATTCTTTTGAAAGCTTAAAAAAAATCTTTAAAAATAGCCATATAAGCAGTTACACTACCCCTTACCTGTCTTATTAGTAAGGGTCTAAGCAACACTACGGCTGTTTGTACTAATAGGATAATCAGCAGCAGCGAGTGCTCCTTGTGTTGGAGAAGCAATTCAGCAATTTTTGATGTGACGCTGTGATTAAAAAAGGGCCAGTGATACCTTTCCATGAGTAGGTGAGATTGCTGATAGAGGTAAGGAGCTGATTTACTGATGTGTTTTGCACTCATGACACCAATACTGAAGAACCATTTTTCTGTGTATTGTTTGATTTCTTTGGTTTATCAAAACAAAGCTGAGTGCTGACTTGACTGGTCCATGATGACCAAATGCCAGGTGCTGAGAAGACCTTTGATCTAACAGAGAAAAGGTTTAACAGAAGTAATAGCTGGAACTTAACAGAGGACAGTTCTAGAATCATAGAATGGTTTGGGTGGGAAGGGACCTTCAAGATGATTCCACCCCCCCTGCCATGGGCAGGGACACCTTCCACTAGACCCGGTTGCTCAAAGCCTCATCCAGCCTGGCCTTGAACACTTCCAGGGATGGGGCATCCACAGCTTCTCTGGGCAACCTGTTCCAGTGCTTCACCACCCTCTCCAGGAAGAACTTCTTCCTGATATCTAATCTAAACCTCCCCACTTTCAATTTAAACCCGTTACCCCTTGTCCTGTCACTACAGACCCTTGTAGAAAGTGCCCCGCCCCCCCCTCCCCCCTTCCTTGTAGGCCCCTTCAGGTACTGGAAGGCTGCTAAATTACAGCAAGGAATATATCTGGGACAGTTGCAACAAATTACCGGGAGAACTAATGAATTTTCTGCCTCTTCACATCTTCAAAAAAAATCAGATGCCCTCCTTAAAAATATGCTTCGGAAAAATCTGAGTGATTTTCCCCAACTTAAAAGGACAGAAAGGATGAGGGGGAAATATATGAATGGTAAAGACTCGGTGACACCAATGATCAGAGTTTCTGGCTTTGGGGCTAAACCAGAAGCAATTTCAGCCGTCTGCTAAGAGGAGAGGAATAGTGAGGTCCAGGAATTTTGACCTCTGCTCCAGATTTTGGTGGGAAGCAATCAATCTCCAACCCTTCTGTCTCTGCCTCCGTCTCTGCCCTCCCATCCCGCTCCTCTTTGCCCAGTTCCCCTTTCCCTTCTAGCATCCCCCCCTGCATCCACAGCAGAGGCAGTGGAGGGCAGAGCAGGGACCAGGAATGAAGCTTTTTGCTTTCAGTCCTTCCATCATAAATAAAAAGCTTAAGCTTAGAAGAGCTAAAAAAAGGGAAAAGGGAAAGCAAACCGTGTCAGGCGGTGCCTTTCCGGTGGGCAGGGAGGACGGCAGGCAGACGC
>NW_010252924.1:72199-73073 GCF_000690775.1 Eurypyga helias
CACTTCCCAGCGCGAAGGACTGGAAGAAGCGATGGGAAGGGTCGACGGCTCATTCCCACACACACACACACATACACCCTTCGCACATCGCCTCTGCGGGGGTTTTATCACGCCTTCGAGGTAAACCGGCATCGTTTCCCTGAATCTCACCGCTGGAAACACGGCCTTTTTTTCAAAGGAAAATAAAAGGCGAGACAACAGAGGGATAAAACAGGGAATTTCAGGCCCGGTAGTGGAAACCCCTGGCAGAAGGACGCTGGGAGGGGCAGGTAGCAGAGCGCCCCATTACCAGCTGCACACGAACAGTCATGCGCGACATGCACGACATGATGTGACACATGATGTGTCACGAGCGACGCGACACAGTCGCCACCAGCTCGACAAAGCAGCTGCCCGGCCGGGTCGGGCTTGGATTACCACCCGTGCCCGCGGGGCGGCGGTGACGGGGCGCGGAGAAAAGAAAATGCTACTGCCGAAACCCGGGATCGAACCAGGGACCTTTAGATCTTCAGTCTAACGCTCTCCCAACTGAGCTATTTCGGCTCCTGTTCTGCGCCTGCCCAAGCGATTCTACTAATCTGCTCTACAGCACCCTTCACCCAGCCGATATTTGTGCACCATGTTTTCAATAAGGTGCGTGTTATTACTCATCCTATGTTGCCGGGCACCACGAGTACCACAAACGAATTGATGATGGGTCTTTGCAAGTAAAATTATGCCTTAAATGCAAAGACAAATGCAGAAATAACACAACATTGTATGCATATACGCATGCATACATTTCATTCCACTGACTGGAAAAGAGAAATCATAACCCCCATCTTTAAAATGGGAAAAAAAGGAGGATCTGGGGAACTACAGGCCAGTCAGTCTC
>NW_010252924.1:73351-74961 GCF_000690775.1 Eurypyga helias
CGGTGGATAAAGAACTGGCTGGATGGCCGCACTCAGAGAGTGGTGGTCAACGGCTCGATGTCCGAGTGGAGATCGGTGACAAGTGGCATTCCTCAGGAGTCGGTGTTGGGACCTGTGCTGTTTAACATCTTTGTCGGTGACATGGATGACGGCATTGAGTGCACCCTCAGCAAGTTTGCTGATGACACCAAGCTGTGTGGTGCAGTTGACACGCTGGAGGGAAGGGATGCCATCCAGAGGGACCTGGACAGGCTGGAGAGGTGGGACAGTGCCAACCTCATGGACTTCAATAAGGCCATGTGCAAGGTCCGGCATTCAGGTCAGAGCAATCCCCAGCTGGTTTGGATTGGAAGGGACCTTAAAGATCATCCAGTTCCAACCCCCCTGCCATGGGCAGGGACACCTTCCACTAGACCAGGTTGCTCAAAGCCTCATCCAGCCTGGCCTTGAACACTTCCAGGGATGGGACATCCACACCTTCTCTGGGCAACCTGTTCCAGTGCCTCACCACCCTCTCTGTGAAGAATTTCTTCCTGATACCTAATCTACATCTCCCCACTTGCAGTTTTACACCCATTACCCCTTGTCCTGTCGCTACAGGCCCTTGTAAAAAGTCCCCCCCAGCTTCCTTGTAGCCCCTTCAGGTACTGGAAGGTGCTATAAGGTCTCCCCGGAGCCTTCTCTTCTCCAGGCTGAACAAGCCCAATTCTCGCAGCCTTTCATCGTAGGAGAGATGCTCCATCAGTGCCAAGCAGCACACAAACGTAGGCCAGCAGGTGCCAGAGTCAGACCCCAGAAAGCCCTGGAGAACACAAGGGTTATCTCTGCCACACAGACCGGGAGGGATACACACACAGAGGCCCCGCCGGCACTGACTCACATGCCAACAGCCCTGCCTCAGCTGCCCACTTCCTATCTTCCAGCTTCTCCCACATGCAGCTTGCAAGGATGGGCTGGCTGGCAGGGCTGGTACACCAAGGAAACGGGGTAGCAATGTCAGCTTTCCCCGGTGCACGAGGGGTTCAGGAGCTGCTTCCTCAACATCTCATCCAACCCACAACAGTAAGCTCAAAAAGAGTTGCAGAACTGACAACTATCCCCAAATACATTCCCAAGTGTGAGCCTCTCATCCCTGCTGGAACCCAGATAGAAACCCTTGGCCTGATGGCCAGCCCTTCTCCTTTAGAAAGCTTTAGCAATCCAAGTGACATACACATTTACTCCATTTATTTTCTTATTGGTGCAACCTCAGTTTGTTCTGGGACACAAACCTGGAGAAAAGTGGGCTGAAAGACTGCTGTGCTCACAGTATTTTACACCACTCCTTCGCCTCCCGCGGAAAGGCTTCTTTGTATCTTCCAAGGAGAAACAGCGAGAAATAAATCCAAAAGCATTACGCTCCTCCATATTAACAGTTCACTAGATCCTTTCTCCTCTGCTCCCTGCAGAAGCCAGAAGGTTAATGGCAAAATAAGCTGCTTTCTTTAACAGTAAAAAAGACTTTTCCCTGTAAAAGCAAAGCACTCACCTGCTAAGGCAACCTGACCTACAGTAAAGTAGCTCAAAGCAAAAGCCTCCTAGATCAATTTTTTAATTTTTTAATATAAAAA
>NW_010252925.1:0-4740 GCF_000690775.1 Eurypyga helias
GGTATTTCGCTAGCCGGAGTTAAAAATTTTTGTGCTTCAGTGTTCTTTCTGTTCATCGTGATCCTCTTGGCCTAGAGGGATTTCCCCAGGAGCCGAAGGCCCTGGGTCTCCGTACAGTGATGCTTTGCTGGGAGGTCTCCCTCTCATGCCTCTCCAAACAGTTTCCTCTTATTGTTCAACAGTGCCTCCTTAGCCTTTAACAGAAAGCCCTCTGTTTACTGTAAAACTTCCATTGAGTTTTATCTTATGATTCATCACTTCGTGGAGCGGAACCAGGAAGAGTTGCCTACCTCCCACAAGCACCCCAAAAGGAGTTTACTTCTTTGAGAGACACAGAATATTATATTTCACTAAAATATTTTCTGGTACTAAAATCTGCCTTAAGATATCCCTACCATCCTGGGTCACTCATGTTTGCTCTAATCGTTGGTTTTCTTAATCACCCCTGTTGCAGTTCTCCCCTTAGAATAACTGAACTACTTCTTTCACTTTTTTTTTTTTTTTTTTAATTTAAAACAATACAGTAGAGTGGAGGATTTCAAAATGGATTTCAACTTGTTGTAGCTGGAGAATAGCATGTGGAACTATACACTTATTTGATGTCTTGTCTCATCAAGAAAAAGTTAGGTAGTTGTCACTGATTATTGGTTGTCTGCTGTGCCAGCACAAACATGCCAGTATAATGCATACAATAGCACCCATTACTTGTCTGTTCCACGTTGAAAAGAGACATTTTTGGAACAAAAGGAAACAATTAATAATTTCTTGGTTCTTGACTCTCTTTTGAGTCTTAATTCTGTTCCTGATAATACAGGCAAAACCTAGTCATGGTTTTTTGACCAGCGTGCAGCAGATGTCAAAGACCAGAATTACTCAACTGGAATAGCAATAGCTTACAATAGTGGGACTAGCAAAGTTTTGGATGGTCATACAATCAGTTTTGATATTTCATTTGATTGTTAATGGAAAACATTGAGTATTCTTTGCACAGTTGTGCTATTGTTACCCTTTATTTTCAAACTTTCTATTTCTCTGATAAGACCTGAAGCATTTTCACAAAAAGGAAAACAGATGAGGTAGTGTGAGTTGTGCAAAGCTCTATTATCTCCCTTGTTTACACAGACATAAATGGGCTTTGATTAAATATTTTAATACTGAGCAATCTTTTGTATTTGATTTGGTTTGCATTTGGAATATAGATTTGTTTAGGTGTCCTGCATTTGGATAAATGGTATGAGATGGTCTCAGTTTTACTTGTTCTTCCACAACAGAAGTTTTACCTACCTTATCTGCTGATAATGACCCCTTTGGCTACATATACCCATGCAGGGAGTGATCATATCTGAAATGTGAAGATTTTATCCTGGCTAGAAAAGATTTCTGCCTTATCAATGTAACGACATAGTGCAGAGATCAAATCAGACCTTCAGACCTTTAAATATTAACTAATTTTCATTCACTAGAAGTCTGTTTTATATCTGTTTAAGTAAATTTATAGCATCAGTAGTGCAGGGAATCAGTTCTTGATACAAGTTCAGCTATTATATACAAATATATATCTACTGTACTACTTACTTTTCTTGATACACTGAACAGTTATTTTCCAAAATATTTCTTAGAAAATTAATTCTTAGAAAGCCTTCATAATTCCGAGGTGCTCAGCAGATCTTACTAGCCCAGCATATACTAAAATACCTATTAGTATATGTTGGCTAAGATTTTTGAAACTGCTAGTTAAATCAAAGAAAGAAACTCAATCTGGATTTTTTTTTTCCATACAGTAGTAATAATAGTTTCAGTGATATTTTTAAAAATAATTATCAAGAGTGTTAAATCTAAGCAATACTTATACCACAGCTTGAAATGGAGAGATTTATTAACAGTGTTTATATATTTATGTGCATGACATTTGATTTAAATATTAAATACTAATTTGACTTTGACCTTGATTTCTAGGAGATAAATATGTGAGTCAGTTATCTCATTGTAAGCTTTCAGAGCAGCTTTGCAAATCATTATATTGGAACCAAATGGTGCTCCTTTTACAACACAGTATGTGATGCCCTGGTTAAATTACAATTCTGGTAGCTGAACCCAGGTCTACATGTCCTTTGACTGTTATCTGACTGTTATTCAGGGATGTAAGAAGAAGGACTCCTGCAATAAAATCTATTACAAATACTGTTAGGGGTGGAGGAGCCTATCATAGTCAATGTTGGACAGTGTGAAGTGCTACTCCATAAGGTACCATGTGCTGAATATTTAGTCCAAAGTAGTGCAGACCTGACACGAGACTGTGGCTGCAAGACATACACTGGCTCAGCAGATGTATACTAAATCTTTAAAATGTTGCCTACACTACTCCTAGAATTAACATCATAAATCATATTACCAAGGTATTCATGAGAACGTGTTTTTCTGAGAGTTATCTAGATATTTGCAGTAGTACAACCTTCCCCAGACAGTTCATGATACAGCCCCACAGGTGTGTAACAGCCAAAACAGAGATAGACTTGAGAGGGTCAAGGGTGGATGACATTAAAGCTGCTTATGTCCCTTCAAGCAGTAGCATTACCAGTTGTCCACCAGTTGCCTGACTGTGGTACCCATATGAAGTGTCCATGCACAAGCTCACTAGCAAAACCAAGCTACAGTGGTAAAATAAGGGTTGTGGAAATAGACCAGTAAGTTTTTGCTTTCAAAATGAAATAGTCGTCTTGTTAAACCTGCTCCACTATCCAGTCCTCTACAGAGCCTGAAGGGAAATTCCTTCTTTACTGGGATCTCCTCAGGGGAATCTGCACCTGGAGCCCCCCACCCCCCCTTCCCGCTCTCCCCCCCAGGGCTGGCAGTGCTGTGACTCCCACCGTTCCCCTCAGCCCTGACTGCCAGGCAGCTTTCTGCCCTTTCTGGCACAGGCTTTCCCCGAGGCGCCCACCCCTGGCTGAGGGGCTCAGCTGTGCCCGGGGTGGGGCCATGGGCTGGAGCCGGCTGGAACCAGCTGTGTCTGGCTCAGGGCGGTCCTGGCTGTGTGTCCAGCAGAGGGGCCGCACCTGCAGCCCCAGCTGCTGCTTCGGCCACCAGCATCTGGGCAGCTGCGGCTGGTACACAAGCAAAATTGATGCATTCACAAATACATTTTCCAGGTTTTCTGTACATGTAGCAGCACCTAAATGCTGCCCAAGTTAAGTACAAACACAAAATACAAAATCAGATCAGAAATCAGCTAGCTACATTCAAAACCACATCTGTGAATACAGAAATAATAATCACCATCTTTAGAACAGAGGTTTAATTTTCTTTCCCTGCTCTCCAAACCTAAAAAATTAGGTTGTTGAGACCTCATCCTCCTTTGCTATGCTGCATCTTGTCACATGAGGGATCATAAACATGGTAACGTTAATGAAAATAACAGCAATGTGATAAAGTATACCAAACCCAAGTATTTCAAATTACGTACCTGCAGATAAGTGCAGGTCCCTTCCCACAAAGAACTAATACTTACTGGCTCACTGATATCTGGGAAGCTGATAGTTTGGACGTTCCTCAGGTATCTTCTGTTTTCTTTAGATAGGTTGCTTCTAAATCACTTCTCACACATCCATGGTTTTAAGAGTCTACAGAGATGTTATTAAGTCTTTCCATTCTCTGTAGTAGTCTTTGGGGTTTTGTTACTTCTTATTCAGTTTGTTGATTGCTGGGGTAGAAAAGTCAAAAGTCTTGACTGCTGATGAATAGGCTTCCTTAGCAGCCTATCCACACAATAGGTAGAAATCACAGTGGAACTTCTGCTATCCCTGTTAGAGTAATGATCATTGTCACAAGATAAAATCAACTCTGCCATGCATACCACTGGAACACAATCATAATATACTTGTACAGAAAGGAGTAATCCCTTTTAACTACCTCTGACAGGTAATGCTAAAGCTTTTAAAAACCTGGCAGTTCCCAGGTTTCATTATGATGAAGATCATATTGGCTATTCATGAATTACACTAGTAAAACTCTACCTTTCTGGGAAGAACACAGGACTATGTATATACTTAATTTGAAGGGAAGTTAGGCTGATTTTCTATAATGCAGTAAAAATGTGTTAGCTTGCAGGCTGCTACAGAATGTTTTGTCTAAAAATGATCTTTGATGTTAAAACTTAAAAAATACTTAAAAATACTTTAAAAGACACTTGATTATAGTAATTCTGATGAAATATTTATTGCAAGTGATTAAAACCAGAAAGTATGGAATTACATTAATTGCACAAAATATGTCCTTTTAATGTATTTAGTCCACCATTATTTTTGGTCTTACTACATACTTAAAATGCTACAAATTTATATGATTTTCAAACATCAATAAAATAGATGCTGTTAATGCACACAGTGACAAGAACTGTTTTGTCTGTGTGCCTTAATTATAGCCTCTCCATTCCACAACCAAAGATTTACTTAGTTAAATCACAACTACACACAAACTTCCTAGAAAAAATTGCTGTCACTTCAGCCTGCAGTTGTTTCACCGTAGACATTCATCTGCAGTTTTAGTGGGTTGGAGATAGATGCAAAAAGTTATATTACTTCACTAAAGCCTTTTGTCATCATCTGTATAACTAAACTAATTGTTCACACAGCTCCTTCTGATTGTATCTTGCTTTTTTACATGTTTTCTACAATCCTGACATTCACAGAGAATGCTGCTACAAACATTTTTTTTTTAGCTTCTTTGGGCATGTTAAAAATTTCT
>NW_010252926.1:0-16322 GCF_000690775.1 Eurypyga helias
GACCATGGCCTCAAGCGCCACGTCTGCACACCCCTTGGACACCTCCAGGGACGGTGACTCCACCACGTCCCTGGGCAGCCCGTTCCAGGGCCCGACCACTCTCAGTGAAGAATTTTTTCCTAATATCCAATCTAAACCTCCCCTGATGCAGCTTGAGGCCATTTCTCTTGTCCTGTCATCACTTACCCGGGAGAACAGACCAGCACCCACCTCCCTACACCCTCCTGTCAGGGAGCTGTAGAGAGTGATCAGGTCTCCCCTGAGCCTCCTCCAGGCTGAACCCCCCCAGCTCCCTCAGCTGCTCCTCATCAGACTTGTTCTCCAGACCCTTCCCCAGCTTTGTCACCCTTCTCTGGACACACTCCAGCATCTCTGTGTCCTTCTTGGAGCGAGGGGCCCAAAACTGAGCACAGGACTCGAGGTGCGGCCTCACCAGTGCCGAGTCTGGCCATGCCAAGTTCCTTGAAAGTATTTTTGAAAGCAAAGGCTGTGAAAAGGGAAGATGGTGCTATATGGGTAGAGCCAGACCCCAGGGCATTGAAAATCAACTGCAGACTGCAGTTTCTGCACTATGTATGTAAAATGAACTTTTCTGTTTCTGTATCACGTGGAAGTAACTATAATTCCAGATCGTATAGACTTGTTGTGAGACAAGGTGAGACAAGGTAAGGCTTCAAGAGAGAAAGAGTATTTAAAGCCCTTTAAAACACCATGCGCAGAGCAAGACACGTTACTGCTGTACACCATACGTGTCTCAGAAGTACCAGCTCAAGCACAGCTCTGGTTCAGCAACAGAAACTGTAAATTACTGCACATTCGTATCATGAATGCTTTTGTGCTCCCCTGTCAAAATCACAGAATCATAGGATCACGAGTTTGGGTTGGAAGGGACCTTAAAGATCATCCAGTTGCAATCCACCTGCCATGGGCAGGGACACCTTCCACTAGACCAGGTTGCTCCAAGCCTCATCCAGCCTGGCCGTGGACACTCCCAGGGATGGGGCATCCACAGCTTCTCTGGGCAACCTGTCCCAGTGCCTCCCCCCCCTCTCCGGGAAGAACTTCTTACTGATATCTAACCTAAACCTCCCCGCTTTCAATTTAAACCTGTTACCCCTTGTCCTGTCACTACAGGCCCTTGTAAAAAGTCCCCCCCCAGCTTCCTTGTAGCCCCTTCAGGTACTGGAAAGCTGCTATTTCAGAGGAAGCCAATTCAGCATGAGCACTTCTGTGCATTCAGAACTCTGCGCCATCAGGTCATAATTAACATGCACAGATAGGTGATAACTATGACAGCAAGAATGGCAAAAAGCAGCTCTTCATTCATATGCACAACATCATCACTTGATGCAGATGAAAGCACCTTATAAGGTTAGGAGATGCAAAGCCAAAAGTCAGTGCTTTTGAGAAATGTGGTTTTTCAGGATCACCACAGTACTGGCACTGTCAAAATGCTTTATTTACTTCTCGTAATTGCTAGGGTTAAGGGCTGGAAAAGCAAGTCTTTCCTTCCTTGATCTCTCTGCTACTGTGCAGTGTTGAGTATAAGCAACAGTCACAGAAACTTCACCCACCCCATTAATTTAGCTGATCTATACAGCCTGTTAGAACCAGAAAGAGCCGCCAGCTTCCTGTGCTCTCTCATCACTTTGGATGCCTGCTTAAGATAAGCACTTAACAACAAATGAAGGGAAAGGCTTAACATACCTGCTTTAAACAGTGGGCACTGCTTGGAGAGGGATCTTCTCCTCATTCTTTCCCTTATGTTAAACATTATTTACTAGATCCCATTAATAAGAACACACTTAAGTGCCACTAGAAAAACTCTGTCAGAAGAAAACACTGTGATTCCTACTTGTGCCATTAACCACAGTGCGGGCTCTTCTCTTCTTCAGCCTTAATGGATCTGTCAGCAAAACTGCTATTGCACTTTATTTCTGGTGGCACTGGAGGAGTCAGAGACAGCAAAACTTCATTTCCAGAGCTCCACATTCAGTTTGCAGTGCTGACACCTAGAGTTAAGCTTTCTACTTTGTCAAATAAATGGGTTTGATTTGCAGCTACACAATGATGAGATGTGCATTTCATGGTGTCATTTCAAAAAATATCAATATCAAAAACATCTCTGCTTTCCACTTTGGAGGCAAGCAAATTCCCATTCAACCAATACTTGAGTTTATCCAAACGACAAGCAAATACTTTGAGCGGGGGGCAGAAATGCTTCTTTCGACATTATAAAATAATAGCATAACAAAACAACAACGTGGACATGCAGATATGACGTGCGTGACCTCTTTACCCTTTTTCAAACATTTTTCCCCACTAACCCTAGACAGGCTGTTTCTGATTATTTCAATCTACAGCCTATCTTCAAACAAACCAAAAAAAGCCTCCATTTACAAGATTTTCAGGTGAAAATTCACAGTGCCTTGAGTGGAGGATGAGGTGAGCACCAAAAGCCTGAATGGTCCCCTAGTAGTCTACTAAAAGCCATTGAGAAATCACTAGAGTTGTTGCTACACTGATCAAAATCCAACTGAAGACAAAAATCTCGGTTTGAACAAGGCACTGGCACAAGCGTTGACTTGTTTCTCTTCAGTTTGCAAACATTGGTTCTGGGTTTTATTGCCAGTGTGAAAATATAGCTGAAAGTATAGATTTGCAGACAGCCTAGAATCGGGGGGAAGGGGTGACAGCATCAGAATCGTTGCCAATGGTAGTCACGTGTCACTACACTGCACGAACTCTGTGGATGAAGGGGCTTGCTCAAGCTCATGCGCTGAAGCGCGGCTCCGGAAATGGTGGGCCCCGTTATTCAAAAAACCGAAATAGTGCAAAAGAGCAGGGGAAGAGTAGGAGCGTAGACAGTGGCACATTAGGGCTGGGGGGGAAGTGCAAGGTCAGTGCGGAGTCAGTAAGGGAGAGGTCAGAAGGGAACTAGCTCTGGGAGACAGCTGGGGAATGAGAAAGTTTATTTATGGAGAATAAGGTTGAATTTCATTCAGGATTGCAGAATAAGAGAGAAGGCTAGGAAAGAGCTTGAAGAGATTATTATAGGCTTCGTCTGTAGACAAGCGGGTGCTGTGGAAGATCAAAGTATTTAGAGAACAAATACATAAGCTTAAAATTTAAAAGGGGTTGAAAATGACCCTATTCAGCCACAGCCCCATCCATTGCATAAACAAATTGTATTGGATCCTGCATTTTTTGACAAAAGAATGAACCACACGCTGACTCCCAGCTCTCCCCCCAAATTTCCGTAAGCAAAAGCCCTTCCCCTTGATGTCAGAGTAGCATGCATCCGTTGCACACAGCCGTTGACCATTTCCCCTCGCTAAGGGATCCTGCGTGAGCACTGCGACAATTCACTCCTTGTTACAAGGTTACTCTGTGTGGTTTTAATAGCTTCTGCCCTCCAAGTCAGCCCTATGTTCCAACTGGGTCTTATGGCCTTCTGAAGAGTTAGGCAATCCTGCTGGTCTCTAGGCCAGGAGGTGGAACTGTGGAAAATGTGCCAGGACACAAACAGCTGAATGGACTCCACGCTGCTGACTGCTGACACGTGCCAGCTGTGACAGAGCTGGTCTCTCCAGCCCCAAGATGTTCTAGGAGAGAAAACAGGGATCATATTCTGCCTTAGCCACAAATTAGTAGCATCATTACACCCCACAAGCAGGCCAGGGTACTTCCGCTTGCTTGTGCAGAAGTGATGGGTACGCTGGAACTGAGCATTTCCAGGTGACACAAGTGTAAAATTTGTCCTGAGACAGACCGTCCCCAGCTCCCGGAATGTACAGGAGCACGACAGGTTTGTTTTCTGCATCACTTTCCTGGTGTCCTGGAAAACCCCAAAGCCGTGGACAGAAGTGCCGCCCCGAAGGCCTGGCAGGCTGTCTGGCTTGCTGTTGTTGCCTAATTGCGATTACAGAACGCAGACAATTGTCTGTACCACTTGGAAAGCTGAGCCTTCAAGACAGTCTAAGTCAGCAACTTTCTCAACCCTGGCACCAAAGACATTCAAGCCTAAAGCTCAGATAGTTCACGTACGTACAAGCTGCTTTGTCATAACTGGTGTCCAAATGGCTTCTGCAGCTGTAGCTTCCACATCACACTCACTGCTGCTCGGTGATCAGCAGGACACAGACACTATTTCTGGGAGAAAAATGTACCCCCTTTGCCACTGTACCTTCTTTCCACTTTGATAACCCTCTCTGCTCTCCCACAATGTGGAAATCTATTTCCTAGCCTCATCCTGTCCTGAAGCTTTGTCTCTCTTTCCTGTATTTAGTCTCTCCTGCGTCTTCCTATCTTTTCCTCAGACCCTTTTGTTTCCTCCTCTAAGTACCTCTTTTGTCATCTGCTTTCTCTTGCCATTTCCCCCCTGCATTAGATCAAAATCCTTCGGACAGCCCCAAGGCAGTTCTCACCGCTATGATGTCCCAAAAGGTCAGTCAGCCCAATAAAATCTCCCACGAAAGCTCCCCATTTTTTCTGCTTTCACAATTGTCCATCTCTCCAACACTTCTCGAGTATTCTCCAGCATTGTAGCTTCTCTGCTTTTGTTTTTTTGCAGGCACTCCCCACAGTGGATGCAGAGTGTGGGTGACCAGATCTCTCTGCCACCCAGCTTTAATGACTGGGCATGGGGCTTCTGATGCTGCTGGCCTACAGCAGGCTTAGCTGGAGCCTGACTTCAGCAGAGCAAGGAAAAAGGGTGAGAGTACCGTCTCCCTGAATCTCCTCTGCCCCAAAGGATAACTCTGGATCCAGGACTGACACCCACAGCACTGCTCATCTCTCCAGACACCACGTGTGCCAAGATCCTTGGTCTGCTCTGGGGCCAGAGCAGATTACAGAGCCCTCGCCCCTATCTCACAGTCTCACAGCATTTCCTCTCCCTTGGGAAGACTCATAGAATCATAGAATCACAGACTGGTGTGGGGTGGAATGGACCTTAAAGCCCATCCAGTTCCAACCTCTCTGCCATGGGCAGGGACAACTTCCACTAGACCAGGTTGCTCCAAGCCTCATCCAGCCTGGCCTTGAACACTCCCAGGGCTGGGGCATCCACAGCTTCTCTGGGCAACCTGTCCCAGTGCCTCCCCACCCTCTCTGGGAAGAACTTCTTCCTGATATCCAATCTAACCCTCCCCACTTTCAATTTAACCCCGTTACCCCTTGTCCTGTCACTACAGGCTCTTGTAAAAAGTCCCCCCCAGCTTCCTTGTAGCCCCTTCAGGTACTGGAAGGTGCTATAAGGTCTCCCCGGAGCCTTCTCTTCTCCAGGCTGAACAAGCCCAACTCTCCCAGCCTGTCCCCATAGCAGAGGGGCTCCAGCCCTCGGAGCATCTTTTCCCAAGCATCCAAGTCCTCACCACCCAGAGGAGCCCATCATCTAGGCCTTGTCTTTCCAGTCCCTGAGCCTGGGAGCCCTGCTCAGCTCCCACGGGATGCAGGAGGCTTCACTGTAACACCCAGCTGCTCCGGCAGCGCCAACCCCAGAGCTCATCCGGGAGGAGGAGTGCTCCGTGAGCTGCTGCTGCTGCCAAAGCAGCCTCCACCAGCTCCCACCGCCTGGCCTGCCTCCAGTCAGCCAAAAATTTGTGGGGAAGGGAGGAACAAAGCACGGTCGTCCCCACCCACGCCCCTATAATTATCCTGTGCTTCACAAGCAGGAATATCTGTCTGGATACACAGTGCCATGCAGCCAGCTGTGACCATAAAGAATTAGCTGTTCCCCTTCTCTCTTCCTAAGTATTTTTAAGCTAGCTTACATTCATTTAGTGTGCAACCCTTTCAGTTTGTGATTTCCTAAATCAAGGATGACAACTGGCCCCTCTGCCAGAAAACTCATCCCACTTAGTGGTATATGCAATTCTTACACCCTACAGGCTTTGATGCCTGTTGTCCCTCTGCTTCCCGAGGCTAATGGAGCCCCCCTATTATCTAGCCAGCCTCTGGCCCAGCCCAAGAGTGACCTCAGGACCCTTCAGGCTCATAAATGGGGTCCTGATGCCATAACACATTGTGGCCTGTCTGGATACAGTAAGAGAAAGCAAAAGAAAATCAGTAAGAGAAGCGAGCAGCCTATCTCCTCCATGGGCCCTCAAAGCTAAAAGGATGAGCTCTTTGTCCCTGTCAGCCTTCCCCAGCAGCTAACAAGATCAGTCCAAGCTCATGAAGACTCACTCAAGACAGGCTTTCGAAACCACAGACTTCCCCTCTCCCCAACTCCCTTCCCCCCTCCCCGTCCCCCCTGCCTCCTGCCCAGCAGGACCTTTCTTACTTACTCCTAGTTAACCAGGAATGCTAGAGGCCAGCAGCCTTCCAGCATCCTTGACCCTTCCCAAAGACAGACGGAGTAAGAGCGGCAGAGAGAACAGCGAAATACAGAGCTAGAAACTCACTCCTGCAGGACGGCAGCAGCAGGAGCTGAGAAACTCTGAAATCACTTTTTAAGACAAGCTGTACACCTGCACAACAGACGCCTTTCACTGGTTGCTGAATTATTATTTAAGGAACAGATCCATCATCCGTGGCTGTGCCGAGCGGTAATTTATTATATATTCACAATAGCAAAGAAATCCCATCTACTGGCAGTGTGATTTATGTCCCTAGATCACACAAACACCT
This sequence comes from Eurypyga helias, assembly GCF_000690775.1. NCBI lineage: Eukaryota > Metazoa > Chordata > Aves > Eurypygiformes > Eurypygidae > Eurypyga > Eurypyga helias. The sequence goes on from NW_010252926.1 coordinate 6,634, forward strand.
GAAAAATTCATCCTACAAACAAGTCTGAATATAAGGCAGAGGACTGGACCCCGTCTGAATATTTAACAACTGTTACCTGTGTTCTCAGGTACCTTTCCTTTCCTTGGGCCAAACCAGCACCTCCAAATACGCGCAGCCCTATCTGACTGTGTGCAATCCTCCCCTGATGTTAGGCCTTTCGGTGGAGCAAGGCAGTATCCTTGCGACATATCCAAGAAGCCAAACCCTTAATTAACCAAGAGCAGCATACCCTACCATCAGAGAACCCAGAGATGGTTGTGCAACTTATTATCCTTCCCAGATGTACCCCCTTTTTCCAGGAACCCTTCACATCCAGCTCCTTCACTGCCATCAGGCTCTGTGAGTAATGTTTCATTCATGATTCACACTGTTTTTCCAACCGTATTCTTGTTTCTGTACACTCCCATCACGGCACGGTGCTTGGCGGTTCCTTCACGCTGCGGTGACGGCCGGCGCACCTGGGTGCCGCGGGGGTTGACAGGCTCTGGAACACGCTCCCAACAGCCAGCGCTGTGACAAAAATGCACCCAGATGGTTTGGAAACGGAGCTGGAGAATAGTTTTAAAACGTGTCCTGTAAATGAGAGGCTTTGGAGAGGCTTCCAAGCAGGTGAGGCGGGGGATGAGCTGATGAACCCAGCGAGGCTGATCTCAGGGTTATGTCTGCCTTAGGAAGACCTCCTGGGTCTGCACTTACTGTTCCCACGTAAAGGGGTTCCTCATGCTCCATCCAGAAGCTTTTTAACCTCCTCGCACTTGAAATAGGAGGCGGTGGCATCTCCTTCTCTCCCTGATACACCCCCAGGGTACAGTTCTCTACTTCCCCATCCCTTTGCAGAAATGAGACCTCACGCTTGGGTGGCTGCAGATAACCAGGAGCTGCCCCCTCCCTTATCTCCCACAAGCGCTAAACACACCTTTTCCTACAGCCCTAATCTGGTTTACGCTTCTGGTTTCAGCGAGTTTCTGAGGAAACCAGTGCACACTTTAGCTGTACAAAGAATTAAAATAACCAAGCCAGAAAATCACTCCTAAATTCACTGCCACAACAGGTATACCGGTCTGGACAAAACAAGGAGTTGTTCATCTCCTTGCACTCTTGGAAGTTCATTAGAATCATAGAATCACAGACTGGTTTGGGTTGGAAGGGGCCTTAAAGACCATCCAGTTCCAACCCCCCTGCCATGGGCAGGGACACCTTCCACTAGACCAGGTTGCTCCAAGCCTCATCCAGCCTGGCCTTGGACACTTCCAGGGATGGGGCATCCACAGTTTCTCTGGGCAACCTGTCCCAGTGCTTCAAGTCAGCTTCAAGTTAGTTCCAGTACTTCATTAGGCAAGTGTGAGGGTCGTTTGGGAAGGTCAGGATCATCCCATGCACGTGGCACCTCTTCAGACCCCCATGCAGACCACTTCCCTCTTGCTCAGCTGGTTTAAACACCTAAAAACCACATCTTCCTTTTGGTAGTCTTGGGTGCCAAAAGAAATAACCACTTCAACAAAAGCTCTGAGTCCCGAGGACTTCAAAATCTGACCCAAAACAGTTACCCTTTTAAAAGGAAGCTAAGTCAATAACTGTCCATTTCACAGATTCACATGGGAAAAGCCATTTGGCCTTTTGAGAGGCATAAAGCTTGAAACGCTTGAAATAACCTCACCGTGAAAGCTTTCTCCAAACACAGCCATGCTTGTTTTCAGCGGGAACAGCAAATCCCAACAACACCAGTTTTCCACTGGGAAGGAATACAGGTTTTAAAGAAAAATACTACAGGAAGTAAGAGTCTGAGCCGAGCTTACCCAGGGCGGGTGGGGCGTGCACACAGCCTTGTGGGGCACAGAAGCAGGCAGCCACTGCTCTCCGCCGAACGCCCCACGGAGATGGAGTGGGAAGAGGCAGAGCAGGTCCCTCACACCCGCAAGTTAGTGCCTAGGCAGGAGCCCAGTCCTGATTTTCCTCCTACCTTGGATCAGCAGCAATGAGAGGATGCAGGACCAGGCCCCATTTCCAAACAGAATTTCACTTTTGATTTTTAAACCGCTTCCTCATTTACAAAAAAAAACCCCAAAACCCTAAAAGCTGGAGGCATCTCACGGCTGAAACTGTGTGTCCCGCTCCGAGGTGTTTCACTGATTATGGAACGGGTGATCAAAAAGCAAAATACGGTAAAGATGAAAAAAGCCATACAGCAGATTCCATCCCTCATAGCCTTTCTGGTCAAGTTTTTATTAATACTATATGCTAAATAACAGGAAAAAGGTAGTGTCCAGGGATGTTTGGAGGCGCTGTGCTCGGAGAGGGAGGGGAGGTGCACACGTCAAGTACAGCACGCCGATTTCTCTCATGCCGATGCTGTTTTTACAGACCAAACCAGAGAAATGCAAACGTTTCCTGACTGGCAGCACATTCAAGAATGGAAAAAAGGCACTAAGCTGGGGTGATAGAGATATCCATCACTGTACAAATTACCTGCAGCATCAGACCGACAAATTACCTGCAGCATCACTGACATGCAGGTTTCGGTAAGTGGGAACAGATCCTGTGTTGGCACGTGCTGTGTAAAACACGCTGTTGGTTATTCCTTTGCTGGCAGGCTGTGGTGGGTGTTCTCTTCACAGAGACCAGGCGTATATCCATCACTGTACAAATTACCTGCAGCATCAGACCGATAGAAATCACTGACATGCAGGTTTCGGTAAGCGGGAACAGATCCCGTGTTGGCACGTGCTGTGTAAAACACGCTGTTGGTTATTTCTTTGCTGGCAGGCTGTGTTGGCTGTTCCTTAAAGAGAGACATGAAGTGTCACCAAAAGGTGACTCTGGGACAGAAAGGACCCTGTGACGCCTCCGGCCCTACCCTGCGGCAGCGGGCAGCTACCCCGCATCCTTGCGACAGCCGCGCAATGGCATCACCTCGCTGCAGCCCTTAACGGCTTGTTGATTCAAGCCTCAGTCACGGGCTTTCAGTGCTCGTCAAACAGAAGGAGCCCTTTTTTTTCTCACCACAAGATTGTTTTCCAAGAAAACACAGACTTTTTCATACCTGCTGATTCCACGTCTCCAATGCAGAGAGGTTAGTACCCAGGCTGCCTCTTAGAGGTCTCCTCTGTGGTCACGACACGGCGCTCAGGCAAACGGAGATAATCTTAAATCAGATTTGCTTTTCTTTGTTTGGCTGTTCATGGTAGTTTTGCATTTTCATTAGCACAGAGAACTCCATTAGACCGGGTACCTCCACTTTCGCTCACTGCCTTTAGTTTCAGCTTCTTGTGCATTAGCACAATGCTGCAACACTCAACACAGCATTAGCCACATTTTTAAAAGCTTCCTGTTAGTCCTAAAAATTTTGCCCATTAGAGGAAGAGACGGACGTGCTAAATGTCCTGGAGCTGTTTAGGACAATCCGGTAGGGATGCAGTCTTGGAAATCATACTTTGATGTCATTGCGGAGGATAACGTAGCTTCGCTATTCCTGAGCTACCAGGCTGCCTTTGGACGTTGCTCGTCAGGTGTGCGGACATCATTATGCTCTCCAGAAGCAGCCTTTGAATTCCCCTTCCTCTCTGGCAAACACTAATAATTTCTGCTTCATATAAGACTTCTTGTGGGTACCATGAGGGCTGCTGGTTTCCCTCCTTTTTAGAATTTCTGCTTTTATCTTTTATCTAATTTTTCTCACCATTTTGCCACATGACAACATTTTTATTATCTCAATATGGTGACCTACTGGTAACATCAACACGGTAAGAATGGCAATTCTACCTTCCCATCAGGCTTTTATCTGATGCTGCTATTTAAGCTGCCCTAATTAGGGCAGATCGATCCCACATCTATCCCGGCACAGCATTTAGTGTTAGATCCTTGCCTTCGCGCAGGGCTGCTCTGGCAGCGCCTGGGCATCCCATGAGCTGCCCGGAGGCTTTGGGGACAAAACACATGAACCTTTCCAGTTGGATTTTCTGAATTCGCCGTGCCTGCTCCCAGGTGGTGAACTTAACGAACTGAAGCAGAGATGAAGACTGTGCAAACATTAAGAGGAAGGGAAAGTAAGTTAAGCAGGGACCCTGCTAGGCAGAGACCGAAGCAGGAATTAAAATTCTTGGTAGTGCTGTGGATTTCAGACAAAACCTAAATCCCCAGCCCAGCTTCCTGTCAGAGTATAAACTGCATGTACTTTGGCCCTGTTCTCACCGGTTGGAAGCCAGCATCGTATCTGTTACGATGACAGCATATTTACTAATGAAAGCGCTCTGGAAGACATGTTGGGAACAGGAACAGGATTTCGTCAGACTAAATTCACATTGCACAAACATCGCTCTTCAAATACAGTTGTCTGTGCCCCCTGCGTTATCGAAGTAAGTCGGAGGTACCTCCTTATTACACCCTTAAAAAAAAAAGGCAGGAATTACCCAGCTCATCCTCCACTTTAGGAGAATGAGAACCTCTGATAAAAACCGTACTTTCGTTGCTCTGCCAAGTGCTAGGCCCAGAACTTGGGAGGATTAGTAACAGGAACGGGCTGGAGACACGTGATGCAGCTAGCCTCGTTGGCAGTTCGGCTACTTTGCAAGGTACAGCCTGACCTTAGGTGACTGTGGCTAAAAGGAACAATTATGGAGCTCAGCAGTGGAAAAAATAAAAAAGTTAAACCGAAAACAGACAGACGGGAGCCATACAACTGAAAGAATTCGGAGTGTTCAGCTAAATTATGCACATCAGAACACACTGCATCCCAGCCTTGTTAACCGCTTTGCTGAAAAAAGAGGTTAAGGAAACGTTGGATTTCTTCTAGAACAGCTGCTCTACCGCTGTCTTTTATCTCTTGAGCAGCAAATAAAAGTAAACTTCCATTTATCTAACGTTATATGGCCCAATCACAGACATACTGGGACACATCATCAATGCTGGTTGATTTATGATTCTATTTCTTGACAGATGGGAAAACATAAATCGAGCGACTTGCCCCAATTCACCTAGGGAGTATTTGTCATTGCCTGGACATAAGGTGACTCCTTCGCTATGGTATCCACCTTTTGAAACTTCAGTGCTTTCTGAGAAATTGCCTATTTAAAATAGTTAATATAGCCAAGTAAAATTCCATATTTTGGAAGTACTTCTAACATAACCTATGACTCTGCAGTCAAGCTCTGCCTCTCCTCAAGTCAACACCAGTGCAAGACTGCTTGGTGTCAATCCGGGGCTTGAACTCGCTAATGATCATCTAAAAGGCTTCAAACACAACAACTTTCTGAGACATATTTAAGGCTGCACTTCTCTGAAGGTCAGTTGATCATGAAAATGCTGGCAAGGGTCAGTGAAGAGAGATGGGGTGTAGCGTAGCAGGTTTGCCCCTAGGAAGGAACATCTCCAGCTTTCTTCTGAATGGAAACCACTGCAGAAAAAGGAGCCGGTGCACTGGGGAAGCATGTGCAGAGGCTTTACTCCGTGTCTGACTTGTGTATGGGGAATAACATGACACTTTTGAGGAAGCTCAAAAACCCACAGAGAACCTCCCTGAAGCTGTACAAGGAAACAGTTCTCATCTCTGTCTAATCTTCTCAACGTTGCTGGTTTAAAAGACTTCCTAAATCTTGTCTGAGCATGGAACGGTTGGCATTTTCTGCATAACAGTTGGGTTCCTGTTCAAGAAGGACTTCGGGAGCAGCGAGACGAGCAGCGGGCACAGAGATGTGCTGGCGTGTTCTCCCAGCCTGCTTATGGCTCTCTGCAGCCAAATTGCCTGGAGTGCCGGGGTGCTGGTACCCACATGAGGAGCTCTAGGATCAGAAGCAACTCCGCTGAAGCCACTGGAGATGACTTTGGTCCTCTATGGGATGTCTTTCAAATGTTTTGTGGGCACCGGCAAACACCAGAGGCGTGTCTTTGGGATATAGTCAGGAACGCAGGCATCTCGGGACGCTCACAAATGCCCGCTGCAAGCCACGGAACATGGGCCTGCTGCCTGCTGAGCTGCTTTGGGGGAGATGGCCAGGGTCGAGGGAATTTGTTTTGTTCCCCACTTTAAGGGCCTGCTGTGACCAGATGGATGGGCTGCATGCGGCTGGAGCACCCGCCCCCCGGTCCTGGTGCAGTGGAGCCGGGAGGGCTGAGCACGGCTCTCCGATGTACGGGGATGGCTCGCTGCACTGCCTTGGACACGGCATTCAGTCCCCAACCCTTCCACATCCCCGCCAGCCACTCAGGGAACTGGGTGACACCCACAGCCATCAGCCCCCACCCTAATTCTTCCCGCTTACAGCAACTATTTAGTCCTCTTTGAAAGTGTGTTTCGTGAGCTGTATGAGTTTAACATTGGTCTTAGCTAGCCAGGGTGGATGGACCCTGACAAAGAGCCTTCAAGCCTCCTCTGTGTAAACAGCTGGTATGTCAGGGGAACATGTCAGAACATGCAAGGTTAGCTCCGTGCACCGGTACAACAGGTTGCTGACTGTGATTCTCAACCAAGACAATAAATTCACATACCCACAAAATTTAACGCATTTACAAGAAGATTCAGTGTCCCCTACAAAGACAAGACGGCGCTGTGTATTAGCTGGGAACCCAGTTTCTCCAGCACTCACTCCATCGCTGGCTGCTGTGGAGGTCACCTCATCCTCTCGGATATCCATGCTGTCTCAGACAAGCGAGTACCGTGACCTGGTCCAGCCCACCAAGCGCTGATGCCAAACAGGAGTTGCAAGGCAAAGAGCTTCCATAAAAGGGGAGAAAGGAGTCGGGAGGGTTTAGGAGAAAAATAAAGGTCAGAAGGAAAATTTTGTAAGGCAATTCAGCTCTCATCAACACAGCCTGCACGGTGCCGCCTTTGGCTCGTTATCCCATAGTATAAGAACAAAGCTAGATCCAAAAAGACAGTTAAAAGGAAACCATACTGTGTGGGCAGGGCATCTCTGCAGAGCACTTACGGTTCACCTTGGGAAACCACAATAATTTATCACTGAAGTGAAAAGTACGGTGAAACGCCGAAGAGCATTCCCACGAACCAGGAATAGCCTCTGCAGAGGTGCTGGCTACAGGAGGTGATCGAGCTACCTACAGGAGGTGACCAGTGTTTGGACATACGGTTGTTTTCTGAAATATATGTTGTACCTTAAACAAAGAGGAAATTCCCGTGAGAGGGTGCCCACCGGAGTATGCCCTGAGACAGCTCTGTCAGCCATGCAATGAAGGAATCACTACAGTTAGTCTGGTTTTAGGGAGTCCATGGGTAAATTGGAACAAGGAAGGTTATGGAACAGAACAGCCTACGAGCTTGGGATCCCTTTGCAGAGAATCTGAGCTCTTTTTTGCTGTAAATAGTGCGACGCTTGTCTGAGCAGTGGCTCACTGCACAGCACTGTCTCGTTAGCTCACCTCTGGGCACAACAGGTAGTTGTCACTTGCACGGAAATGAAAACAGAAGTTAGTGAACTAATTAATTCACTCAGTGTTTAAAAATCCCTCCTTCCTACCCACCCCTGCCCATGACTCCTAAGTAAACTCTGTAGAAAGGTGTCTGATTCCCCTGCGTCTCTGACTTTGAGTCCGTACACAGTGCTCCCTCTTCACACGGTTATCTTTGATGTGAAGCCACGGTGAGCTGGCTACTAACGCTACCTAAATCCATTATAGGCACCCCTTGTATACCATGCACCTTGCTTTAGCGTGCAAGACATTTGGTTCCCAAAAACACGATAGGACGGCTAGAGTAACCACTAACCAGACACGCTGGAATGCCTGACAGTGTCCAAGATTAGTCATTTGGCAGCAATCCCGGGGAAATGTAGCTTTACATATCCCACTCTGGACAGAAAGGTTTAGTGCTCGGGGCCTTCTGGCAGGCCCCAACCCGACTCCTTCCCTCGCAGAGCGCAGCAGAGCTTAGAACAGCCGTGCCTACGACAGCTGGCGCTGGGATGCAACTGCCACGAAAACCTGGATCATTCACTTTGTCAAATCTGTCTCCAGCATATTCTTTTCTTCACCAAAAAAAGAAACCCAAACCAAAACAAACCCTTTCCTGTGCTTGGCCTTGATATTTATTTTTGCTGGATAATTTCAGCTTCTGTGTTTGTCAACTGAAAGGACAGCGCATGTGTGGCGTACATGTCGATCAGAAACCTGGTGGGTGTTTGTATATTATACAAGAGATCAAAGGTCGGAGGAATTTCGTTCTAATTTGAGGACGACAGAACAAGGTACTGAAGAGCAGCACGCGTGGTCGTCAGCTGCACAAATCGAGGCGAACGCAGGACTGCGTTTCGGTGCTACCGAGCTGGCAGGGCGGAGAAGCAGCAACGCTTCCTTGGCCACTGAAGCTCCACGCAGGACTTGCACGGAGACACCTGAAGAGAAGGGTTGGCACCGGCACCTCACCGCACTTTTAACAAGGGATCCAGTCGCCTACCCATAACAGCCCGTGCCACATCCACACCAGGCACGAGAGCACGGCGCAGAGCCGTGCCATCGCTTTGAGCAAGCCGGCACAACCCCACCAGCAGCACGGGGACGGCCCAGGAATAACCCCCAAGCAGCGCAGCCGGAGCAGCGTGGCAGGGTTCCCAAAAGGACCACTTTGCTTGAGCTCAGCACCGAGCTGAACCAGAATTAGTCCCACCGTTCTGGGAGCTGGTGTGCTCACCATGCGACTGCAGACCTTGGGCATCACACTGCTGTGTGGGGCTGCCGTGGCCTCAGCATTTCTGCTGGGAGCTGCAGAAAATAAACCAGTTCGAACATGCCGAAACTGGCAGCTGCCTTCGCCTTTTTCACGTATAAAGCTGCAGAACGGGTGCCAAGTACTCCCGCGCTCGGGACTGCACAGATGATATTGCTCCTTCGATGTGTGACATTCATGTAGCATTCCAGCGGGGAAAGAAACCAGCACAACCAAATGGATGAATGGAAAAACGAATTGCTTCAAGTTGATTTAAAGAAGATATTTAGTCATGCGTGGGAAGAAAAAAAAAAAGAGAGAGAGAATAGGTGACCAAAATAGAACGAAGCAATTGGAAACAGCTGATGTTTGATGAAAAGAAAGGTATTTTCTGGGGTGAGAAATTTAAAAGCCTTCACTATTTTGAAAGGACAAATTATTCATGACACTCTAACCCTTTAAATACCGCCAGGTTATCCAGAATCCACTCCAGAAAGGTTTCCGAAACAGTTTATTCTAGAACTAAGCCAAAACCTTCAGCCAACTGTGGAAAATCTTACTTAGTGTCAGACTAAAATTCTGTGAGCTCATGTCAATATTGGAAAGTTGCTCCAGCTGAAAGCATGAGGGAATAGTTTGCAAAGGAGCCCCTGAGTTTTAGCCTGGTTTGATGAATTACAGTAAGAAAAGGCGAAAAGGAAACTAAAATCCTTCCTAGAAGAAGAAAAAAATAGCAGGGTTGAGTTTCATTTTCTGACAGAGACATTATTGTCTTCCCGTTTCACAAGGAGCGGGCAAGCTTTGCGTCGTACTGGAAGCAAGAGCAGGGGTTTCCTTCACATGAGCTTTACATCAGCACCCTTGGCACACAGCTGGTCCCTCAGTCCTGCCCCCAGCGTCTCACGGCTACAGATGTGACAAAACCAATTCCATTGCTCCAGCCAGTGTTCAAATCGCACCGACTACCATTAAAAATCTCTGCCAAAATGGCAGCTCAGACAGCACAGTCACCGCCAGC
>NW_010252926.1:16370-18564 GCF_000690775.1 Eurypyga helias
GGTGACGCTGCCATGGGCACCAACAAGTGGCTTTCCCAATCCAACCCTTTTTAGGCTTTGTGTAAACTTCCGGGCACATCCAAGTCTGAGGCATCCTAGTCAGTCCCGTTTCTGGACCACCAGCTGCTCTTTATGTGCTATCAGTCCTTCTTGGGGGGGGTGTTTCTCCTTTTTTCATAGAATCACAGAATCACAGACTGGTTTGGGTTGGAAGGGACCTTAAAGACCATCCAGTTCCAACCCCCCTGTCATGGACAGGGACACCTTCCACTAGACCAGGTTGCTCCAAGCCTCATCCAGCCTGGCCTTGAAGACATCCAGGGATGTTTTTTTGTTTTAAACCTGGCCAAAAAAGTTGGTGGAAAAATGGCAGGTATGAATTTGTCCCTTTAGTAAATCCTGGCAGGCACAGACCAGCGTTCTGAGGTGTATGGACATAGGTGGGAAGCCAACCAGACAGTATATTACAACCTCTCATACCAAATACCGACGTTTTGCTTCCCTGAGCGTCCGCATCTTTCCAAGTCCCGCGAAGGAAGTGGGCTGTAATAAGCAAACACAACGTCAGATGCTCTCGGCTGTATAAAGCCATATGGGAGCAGAAGAGAGGAGCCATGTGAAATCCATGACATCTGGGAAATGCTTTGGGTATGGAGTCGGAAGACAGTGTACATTGCCAGCCTGGCAGAAAGGACATAGGTGTCCCAAACAGAAGCCTGAGAAAAGCAAAAATCTCAAAGTATTAACTCACAAAATACCTTTTTTTAGGGGGAGGCACAAAATTCAAGGCAAATTTGGGAAATTAGTGTGAATGCTGGCAAAAATTCAAGCCGGAAATGTGTAGCGTATCCGAACGTGCTTTGAGGAGGGGGTTGGACTAGGTAATCTCCAGACATCCCGACCTCAACTATTCTATGATTCTATGATTAAATGTTTTGCTTGGGTATTTTCTAAACGGAATGGTTTGGGTTTAATTATTTTCTTTTCCAAAATGAAAGGGGACAAAAAGAAACAGCTTATAAAGCAACGGCAGGCATTCTGTTTGGGACTGAATAGGAACATCTTGCAGAATTTAAGGTTTTCCCCCTGACTCCCCCCTCAACTTTCTCCAAGGGAACCTCTGCTTTTAGTTTCACTCAGACCTATGTTCATTTTTCAGATCTGAGGGGGGGAGGGGTCAGAGAGCAAACCAAAAAACTCACTATTCATCCGGCTCTGCTCCCAACCCCTATTTCCTTATGGACAGGCGAAAAACTGCAGAGATGACAAACCCTTCCAGCCGTACCCCGGTGTCTTCAGGGCTGCAGGTGCAGCGCAGGCGCCTCTGCAGCCAACAGTGACAACCACTAAGGCCAACCCTGTGCCTTTCCATGGCCATGGCACCCCAGAGACCTCCTCTCCCGTCCACACGCTCCTCCCCGCCGAAGCCACTTCGCCACCCTCTTGCTGAGGCTGGGGAAGGAGGGACAGTTCAGATGCACCCATTTGCCAACAGACTTTGTTCCGAGGGGGAAGAAGAAGGACAAAAAGCAAAAAAATAAGAGAGTGAAAAAGGTGTTTCTGCTCTTTCATTCTTCCCCCGGGTCTATTTACCCACCCCGTGCGGTTACTGGTGGAAGACAGACTGGTTAGAGAGGGGACAGACGTCGCACAGGGAGCACGGTTGCACAATCAGCAGCCACCAGGACCAAGCTGGTGTCCCCGGGGCCGTACGGGCGAAGCAGAGCAGTATTTTGCTCTGAACACCAACCCCACTTGCAGTCAAGCCTTGGGCTTGGGCTGGCGTGGGAGTACACGACACCGGCAGATCACCTGCGTCGGAGACTGACCCGAGTGCATTTGGGGTGGGTGACGGCTTTGGCCGACTGCTTGCTCGTGGCCAGCACCGCAAGGGGTGCTGCAGAGGTTGGTGGGACAGACACGAGGTCGGACATCCCGGGGGCAGAGCGCCCGCCGGCTTCGCGGCAGCCGTGCGCCCATCCATGTCGCAGGCACGTTCCCTAGCACACAGCCCCCTGACTGACCCCGGTGGCGCCACCCCATAATGCACCGTGGACCTGCTCTGCTATAAAACAAGGTGTTTTGCCAAGATAGGCAGCACCCAGGGGACCATTTACCTGTTTTAAGAGTACGAGTCTTGGGTTATCGGGTTGGTTGGTTGTGGGGTTTTTCCCTTGACTCCAACATCTTTGTC
>NW_010252927.1:0-40941 GCF_000690775.1 Eurypyga helias
ACCTAGCGATTCTATGATTCTATGAAGCGGGTGGAGTGTTGCGAGGGAGCTGTGATATCGCGGCCGTTGTTGTCTCTCTTCTGTGGCTCGAGGGCTCTGCGTTCAAAGCGCTCTGTCCCTGCCCGCTCCCCAGCCTGTCCGCTCTCACGCTGGGATGCGTGTGCTAAGGTCGCTGCTCGCTGAGGCGCTGCAGTGACACCTTAGGCACCCCCCGGTCCTCATCTGGCTGGAACGACCCAGCCGCTGGAGCATGTCACATGGAGCTGGCCCTGGCCAACGTGGAACCATCACTGTATTGGGTTGTTTGCTAGTTTTCCAACACTTAATGATTTTGTAATTATTTTTCCCCCTGTGGCCAAAGGGATGGAGTGTAACGCCTAAGTTATGAACATCGTTAATTAAGATGATCATGCCTTGCTTGATATGTCTTAAATCTTCCTATTAATTATAATGCAAAAGACAGCATGGGTCTTCCCAGCAATTAGCTATGGTGTGCAATTCTTCAGAGCTAGTATTTTATTAATTGCTGAAGCAAACATTTGTCTGAAGTCACCCGCATGGTTTTCCCAGCTGCGGCTGGTTGAGGACAACTGATACCTTCTTGGTGCTGTTTTCCCAACTGCATTTCTTTGGTGAGGGCTGGAATTCCTATGGCCTCTTGATGGGGGGCTTTTCAGGCCCTTTACCAAGTGAGGTACCAGAATCTGCAGAGATCCAGTACTGTAATATATCATGCTGGTGACGTTATCCAGTCTTACAGCATGGCACCAGGTAGAGGCTGTAATTTTTGTGGGGTTTGCACAGGCTGATGCGGTTCCCTGGTCAGATTCCCCGCTCGGAAACACGAGCAGCTCACGGGATTCAATGGATGAGGGCAGCATGGCATGGCACGAGAGCACCACTCAGTACCAGCAATATCGGAAGACTGTCCAAGACTGTTGCGTGAGACCGTAGCTGTTGTTCCAAAGTCCCGTTCAGGAACTAGGAATGCACATTTTTAAGGCACTAAACTGGTCTGGGCTGCACCTTGGTTTGGAATTTCAAGGGAAATATGTGTAAGTAAAACATAGGCAGAACCCTAGGACTGTCGACCCTCTTCTGGATCTGGTGCATATGAATCATATGAACCCAGTTACTAAGCTGGGTGTATCTGGGGCTGTTTGCACTCTACAAAGAGCTGGCCCCAAGGTTATCTGAGCTATTACAGGCATACATAATTTTGCATGTATATGAAATAAATAATACTGTATATCCTCCAGTTGCACTCTGCCTTGGACTGTTTGTGTGTCTGCAGTGGGTCTTTTTTTCTGTGTCTTACAGGTGACTGAAAGCACTCCAGACCCTTCTGATGGGAAATAGATCCTGGTTTCCTTCCATTGTTCTCGGTAGTGGCTTCATCTCCCTTTTTAAGGATCTTCCATGTATGAAAAGTGAAGCAGATATTAGTGATAACAATACAGTTCAAGTTTGTTTTTCCTGTTCTGGTAGTGCTTTGTTTCTGTGAGACTGGTGTGGCATGAAGATGGGCAGTGGTGCAAAACGGATGGTGAAGCTCGGGGAGTATTTCATGAGGAGGAACTGTTTGTCAGGAAGGTCTCTTCCTCTTTGCTGTAAGCATTTTGAGATGTCTGTTGGTTAAAGAAGCAGGTAGAACTTCAATATTAATTGAAGGGAAGCATCAGATTTTTTTTGTCAGCCAAGCTGAAGAATTTATACAATAAATTGTAGGTGGTTATATAATAGGGATTTTTTTCCCCCCAGATAGGAAATAGTCAGTGGCTGTCTTTCCATTTCCATTCCATTGTGCGTACCCAGAGTGATTTCTCTTTGGCTAGTGCAGTGCTTCATACTGCTTTTGGAGCCTCTCTGTTAATGTGGACAAAGATCCTGGCCTCGTTTGTGCATTCAGAGCTGCTGCTGAAAAGCTGTGTTTGGGAGCTGGCTTTTGTGATGTATGAAAGCACTGAGAGATTGCCTGGAAAAATCTTTGCTTCTTCCTCTGCCCTTCTCTCATCTCCGGGCAGTTCTGTGTCAGCTCAAAAAGTGGGCTTGACAATGATTTTAAATTGGTTCAGAGCTACTGTGAAGAATTTGGCAGTCTGAAATGCCACTGATTGAGACGGAGGTTGTGAAAGCACTTCCCACTGGACATCAGGTTAAACTCTGCTTCTGTGTTTCTTGGGGAGGGTTTGTGCAACGTACTTGCTCATCACGGAGGGACTGCAGTGTCCCAACAGTGCAAAGAATAGCAAGGTTACAAATACAGCTAAGTCTTTGGTTTTTAAATCAGGTATTTGAGAGCACAAGTAGCATCACTGAAGCAGGTTTCAGGGAGCTCTGTTGACTCATAGAAATACCACGAGATTTTATTTTGTCCTGCAGCTGAGAGCCTGTTGCCTTGGTACGCACATCACAGATGATACCACTTAATATTCTCTGGCCCTTGTAATACTAAAAGACAAAGAAATTAGGTCAAGGAACATTAAGGGTGAATTATCTTGATTTTCTGAGTTCAACAGAAAACTCGAGTTTATTTTACTGCCCTTCTTTCTGTGTAGAATTTTCCCTTTTTAAGACGAAAAATTGTAATTGCAAACATGGATAATGATCATCTGGAAAATCAATTTGGTTTTGATTTTAATGGCTACACTAATGTTTTTGCCCACTGTAATTTAATAGCTATGGTGACCTTCCTCGTAGGGAAAAGAGAGTGACTCGCTCTGTGTAGTCACACCGACACGCGTGCGCTCACGGCCATTCAATTACGTGGGTACCTAAGGAGCTACTCTTCAGTTCAGTGTAGCCTACTCAGAACCTGCTGCAAAATGTTGGGGTGTTGCGTGTAGAAGAGGAATTGCGAGTCCTAGGCCGTAAGAGAGATTTTCTGCCTTTAGCTACAGTAAATGAAATGTCAGTTGTTGGGTGTTCAGTGAAGGTATGGAGCTGACCTCTGCCAAAGACGAACCCGTAGAGAGCAGGTGAGCCACGAGGTTGGCGTGAGGATGCTGCACTTCATTTATTTTCAAAGCAAAGCAACAGAAGGTGGCTCCGGAGCTAACGGTGGAGGAGGCAGTCTGAAGAAAGAAGGTGGCTAGATGCCAAACCTGCGGGAGTAGTCCTTGTGACTGCGGAGGTGGGTGAGCAGAGCAAGCTGGTGGTGGCCTGAGGGTGTACATACACACAGCTGTAGCTGGTGGGAAGAGTTACTGGTGAGTAACAGAATCGGACATGTGAGTGCAGGACCTGGAAGGCTTGGTAGTGCCTGTGAGCTAGGAGAAGAAAATGAGATAGAGGGGGTAGTGTGGTAGAGAAAGGGATACTGTGGCCAACAGATGTAGGTGTCTTACGTACTAATTTCGGTGAGAGCAAAGTCAGGGAAGTGACCCGGGTTATTAATAAAGTCTATCTCGGTTAAGGAGCATATGCATATGCAGAGTAATGTATACTTACACAGACGTTTCAGGTTTTTAAACGTACAGTTGTAGCGTCAAGGCCAGCGGGGTATTAACAGAAGTGACCTGGGTTATTAAAAAAGTCTATCTCGGTTAAGGAGCGGGGCATATGCATATGCAGAGTAATGTATACTTACACAGACGTTTCAGGTTTTTAAACGTACAGTTGTAGCGTCAAGGCCAGCGGGGTATTAACACAGACTTAACACAAACGTACTTAACTTTGCAATAGAGTCATATGAATTACCAGTGAAGGATCTCAGTGGGGTTGCAAATACATTTTTGGGAACGGAGATCATAAAATGAGGTGTTCAAGGAGGTGCACTGTTCAGGAAATAAAGCTGAAGGTATTGATAATTCTGTGGTCATGGTATGAGAGCTGACAAAGAAGGAAAAGAGAATAACACTGGTCAGAGGATCCTCTTCGGATTAAATATTTATGGGAAGGATCGTAAAGAGGAAAACGATATACTGGTCTTATGTTGGGAGTCTTGTTTGCAGATACCCAGGCTTAGATTTAGAAATGGTTGGGTTTCTATAATTAAATTTCATCTGGAAAATCTGAGTAGGGAAAAGAGTAACTGGGATTAGCAGGAACCGGGGAGCCTTATGTTCAGTAACTGTCAGATTTCTTCATCAGCCTTTGGCCTAACAGGGGTCATCGTTACTGTAGACTCATTCACGATCAGCAGCAAGGAAGTTGCCAAAGAATTGATTACCAAAACCAAATCAGACTGCTTGGATTGACTGAATGCCAGTAGAGTTTCTTTAAATCAAACAGCTGTTAAAGAAAACCCAGATGCTTTATTTCAGGCAAGCAAACTTTGAGAGCAGTAACGAGCGGAGCAAGGGGGACTAATGAGCTCAAGGACTTGGCTTCAGAGGATTCTTGGAGCTGCTGACAGCAAAAGTGCAGAACCTCTCTGGGCTTTGAATGAAGACAAAAACTTTATAGGGAAGTGCTGCAGAGACAATCGGAACATGAAACATCATGTCTGGCAGAGCAGATTTTGGGGTCCTTTGAGAGAATTTACTAGTTTAGATGGATAAGATAGGAATGAATACAAAAGCTAGATAAAAAAAAGATAACAGGAAGTTTTGCTGACAGGGGGATTACAGGGCTGGAGACATGTTTTTAAACATAGCCTTGAGGGGAAAAATTCACATTGAATAGTTCAATTCACGATCTTGCATAAAAACCAGCGTTGTTTTTAAGGGTGGATTAACATGGGTAGTCAGACGATAATGAGGTAACATCCCTTACCCTTGGGCTCTTCTAGTGCTAGGTTATATGTTGTGGTTACAGTCCTTCCAGCCAGAACACGTCTGCGGCCAGGCTCCGGAAAATTTGATAGTGGCGTGGAGTTAGGAGGCATCAGCAACACAGAGGACGGTGATGTGCCTCAGTGAGGACTGGGCTAATAGAAATGCGATGAAATGCAGTAGTGCAAAGAGTTAGGTGGAGAAATTAGAGACTGCTATGAAGAATTACTCTTGCAAGCCACGAGCATAGCACTTGGAAACAGCAGAGGAAGTGTGCTGGGTTTGTTGGATGATCAGAGGTTCACAAGGAGTCGTAGGTGTAAAGTAACCAGGACAAAAGTAACTACGATCCGGATGTCTTAAAGTACCTCAGGTGAGGTGAGCTGTAATTATCAGACTTGGAATCTGTCCTCAGCACTGAAAGTAACGCTTGCCTCTGTGAAAAATCAAATTAGATTCCTGAAGACTCTGTGATCTGGATTTTGGTTTTATGCATCTTCCAAAAGACTAATAATAGTTGCTTTGGGGACTTCACGGGGCTCCCATTCCTTCACTGTTGTCACTGTCAAAAGAAGAAAATCCACTGGATGGGCCTGGACTGTCAGAGGCTCAAGAAAAAAAATGTATTAAGTGCCAGCAGTTAAAATCGGGTCATGTCTGGACAGAAGTTTTATTTCTTGTGGCAAAGCCTCTTATTAAGGATACTGTGAATGACTCCTATTATACTTTAAAATAGTTTCTTTGATCTCTGGGTAAATGCAGCTCAGAGTGTCTTGGAAGTTTTGTGTACCAAAACTTTGGTAGAGAAACCAATTCCTATGTGCAATGGATTTGACCCTCTATCCTTAACTCACCTGTTATCCTTATTAATCTGAGTACAAAGCTGGATAAGAATAAATCGATGCCTGGTTATTAATATCAGTATGGTAATACTCTTTAACAACCTCTAACTTAAAACTGAGAATAGCTTTAACAAAGATTTTTCACCCAGCTTGAACCAGGCTGCCTACACTGTTCAAGGTTAGTGCTTTTAGCAGAGGGTAAACCTTTCAACGTGAGTTCTCGGATGCTGGAAACAGGCCTGTCCGGTGAGCTGGCCACCCCACCGGGCTGCCCGTGAGCTGCAGACGGGGCTCACGCACTCCTGCCACCGTGTGCCTGCCTGGCTGTAGAGGAGCTCTTTTCCTCGGGCACTGGCATGTCGTTTTGGAGGCTACCGAGGTGATGGAGTCCTGGCTCTCAGACACAAATAAGAAAAGACATAGATAAGGAAAGACAAAGAAACGTAAGAGACAAGAAGGATGTAAAAATGCCATAATGAACTCGTGTGTCTTGAGAAAACCTCTAATCTAATGAGAATGGATTTTGCTTGAGAGATTGTACTGGTACAATTAATTATTCATGGCAGCGACATCGTTAGGATTTCATTTTATTTAAAGGCCTCTAAGTGACTTGGAAAATTGGGTTAAACTGAAGAGGAGTTTCAGGAGAGAGAAAGCTTTTCCTTTTATTTGCTTTGTCTAATATTTTCTAGATAACTGTTCGAAGTACAAACACAAATTCAAGCTCTAACATTCCTGCACTAAACGTGGGCATAAACTTGAACCACATAAATATGAGATCTGGGCCAAACGGGAATCTAGATGGCTTTTTGTGGGATGGGCTAGATATTGTTTAAGCAACCTACTGTCACTTGTTGGGGACTTTCTGCATTTCAGCGCTGGACGTTAACACTGGGCTGTGATCGGTGTGGCTCCTCGTCCACGTTCCCAAACATGGGCTCCCAGTGTCTCATGTAGCAGAGTGAGGGCCTACATGGCTTGTCTTGCAGTAGTGTAATTGTGGGCACAAACGGAGAATCATGGGACCATTGCCCTAAAACCAAAAAGGCTTTGGCTGCAGTACATACAAAATGAAGTTTAGTGAATATTTGCTGCAGTAGAAAGCAAAGGCAGAAATGGACCTGAAAATCAGTAGCGGCCAGACCTCTCCTTCGTGTACAGTAGCTAAAGCTGCTTGAACTTGACCACACCACCAAGTGTATTGCCCAGATCGACTGACAAAAGTGCTTTCCTGGATGGTTTCCCCCTTCCCTGGAGATGACAATCCGTACGCCAGCCTGCCTGGGCCTGGTTGTGTGCCCACGGCCAGCCCTTTCCTATGGCCTGAGACCACGTGCCCTGCAAGGCACAGCTCATGGGAAGAAGGCAGGGATTGCCCTTCTCTGCCCCCCCGGTAAATCTGTACCTGATTCACAGATGGGTTACGCAGCCTCTAAGCTGCTGACGCTTGCGTGCTGTTGGGAAGACATTTTTTTTCCTTCTAACACATGGATGCTTAGCCTGGGAACTATCCAGGCGTCCAAGTGTTTAAAAAGTCTGGTTTTCTTTTTCTTTTTCTAATGTTTATTTGTTCCTTCCCTTGTAATTCTCCCCGTTGACTCATGGACATCATTCAGGGACAGATTTAAATCGAAGCAGACAGACTCCAGTTCTGCTCTGTCCCTCGAACAGTGGAGATTTGTTTCAGGGCGCTGTCGGGAGCACTCTTGGTATGACTGGAATGCTCAGGGCTTTATTTTTCACCTCACATCACGTGCAGGCTAACCCGGCTATAGCTTGAGACGTTCACATGGCCGTGGTGGTACAGCTGCCGCCGCAGTTGGCTAAGGGCTGTGTAAATTATTTACAGCAGCTTTACTGGGGACGCTCACAAACAATGGACTGGCCACCGGGAGGAACGTGGGGGATGAAGCTCATAAGGACCGAGGCTTGGGGCCTTGGGAAATCACATTGGGCAATGGCTCTTCAAAATGAAAGAGCGTGTCTCCGAGTACTGGTCTGGATCCAGTTGCAGGCTCGGCCCGAAACCCTTAGACAATCACTCTCTCGCTTTGATGTCTGGAAGGGTTTGTTTCACAACATTTATATCGAGCTGACACTGGGAGGGAAAAATCCTATTGAAATTTTCTAATTGAGAATAAGTTTCAATAATACAATTGCCATTTGTCCGACAATCTCCAAGCATTGTCTTCCATGGAAATCCACAGCAGCTCCAAGCTCTGGCTCACCTGAAAACAGCCAGGCCATGGCACAGTTTTGGCTGGTGTGAGCGTTTTCAGCTGGGTCAGTCGTAATCAGAAAAAAAGTGGCAACTGTGGCTGTTTTGCTAAAGCTGTGGCTTGCCAGTGGCATTTCCCAGGTGATGCTGTGGGCATCTTGTTGAAGCTGCAGCTCAGCCAGGCTGGAAAGCCACGGCTCTGCGGCCGCTCCTGGCTCTCCGGCACCTCCACGCTGATGGTCACTGCACCTATGAACCTGGGTGTGCGATTGCTTCCTAGGAGGGCTAGAGGCATCGTAGGTGAATCTTTTTGGAGTGTGGAGTGCCTCTAATTGCCGCTGCAACGTGAAGATACGGAGAGCGCTCAGCACCGTGCAGATGGAGGCTCGCTAGAATAACGTGGCCTCCTGAAACGTGTAGGCAAATGCATTATACTGGCAGGGAGTTGACTTCAGGTGAAGAGCTTGAGATGTCTCAGCTCTAGGACTTCAGGTGGTGCTCCTTTGGGCAGTGTTATCTCATGTTTTATAGTGTGTGTCACCTAGGGACGGACATCTCTGCTCCTTCTGGTGGTGTACCTAAGACTGCTTGTTTTCCTGCCACTGGAGAGCATTGCAAAAGTCTTCCCACAGTCTCTCAGCTCAATCAGTTTTGAATAGGTGATTGTTTTGGGCCGTGAAGCCTCTCTCTCACTTCTCTGGGGTCCTGCTCATGCTGTTCACTACAAGGAAAACTTTTGCACTTTAAACACTGGGGCTCGCCACCTCCCCAAACTTCCAACAGACAAAATGTGGCTGCAGCCTGAGTGTTTATTTAGACTTCAAGAAGAAAGAACCGCAGAAGGAAAAAATCTATCCGAATCATAGAACCTTTTCTCCTGATGACTTTCTGATGACATTATTTTGGTGGCTAGACACTTGCCTTTACAGTATGTAAATAGTCATTTGTTTTCCCATATGAGGAGAAAATTCAAGTCAAATAAATTCAAGTCAGTTTGGTACTCCTGTTTCTCTCCTTTTTGAAAAGGTCCCTATTATTTTTGCAACTAAGTAGTATGTGTTTGACTAACCATTTTTCCCATGAGTGGCCTTGAGTAGACATAATAATTTTAAAAACAGAGGTGAAAAGTAACTTCTCAGTACAGTGATCCTAGTACAGAACAGTTCTTTTTATCATTTGTAGTCTGTCATGGCAAATGTAAAGCTTCATCCTGCATGTGAAATGTTGGCTGGCCAATCCTTAACTCAGGAAAATGGTTTTCCTTTGGTACAGGTTTGTGCAGACTTGAATTATTCTTCCTGGGTCTGTAGTATCACTATTCAAAGTATTGAAGCTCAGCAACACTTTTCTAATCATCCATTATTAAATCTTGGTCATCCAGATCCTTGCTAAGCAATGCTTCTGAGGATGTCCTTTAGCTCTGGCCCAAGTGGTATCCAAGTGGATTTCAAAATCTCTCTTCACTTTACTGAGCAGTGCATTAGCAGTAGGATAACAACCTCATTGAACGAGGGCCATTCAAGTACACGTGTGCCTTACAAAGCCACATCCAAACTACTATGGGGTGTGCAGAGGTTTGTGTTTCTGGGCTCAGTGAGGCCCTTGGGCTACTTCAGAGAAGCTTGCACGCATTGATCCTGTTGACTTCAGTGAGAATGAATACCTCCTTTGCTGTAGGTTTAACTGTTTTCCTCATTTGGGGTGGATTTTGATACATCCTCGTCTTTGAGTATTTGTTTAAGTCAACCCCTTCTTTTGGAAAGACAAGAGACTTTGGGGTCTTTCCTCTGTTCTTTGTAAGGAGAAACAGTAACTCCTTCCGCAGGGCAGTAAGGAGGAACATCACAGTCCTAGGGAAGGAATTGGTGCTTGCTTTGGTTCCTTTAAGTATCCCAGACCAAAAGTCCTGCAGTACAGGAATTTTGGCCTTTTTTTTTTTTTTTCCCTAGCAAACCAGGGAAGAGCCCTCAGAAGGGTGACACCATGTGTTTTTTCTCAGGAGAAGAAACATGCTAGTCAGAAAAACTGATGGCATGTACTAAGCTCTGTTATCTCAGGATGAGATGAGCTGAAACAGCATCAGCTGGGAGGAAGCTGGTTCCAAGCTGCAGCTGATAGGAATTAGCACAGTCCTGGCAGGAGCCTATGGAAAGGCTGGGAGTCTTGTGTAGCTGGCAGGGGAGGGTTTGATGTTATCAAGTGTATAAGGGGTTGTTGGGTCAGCTTGGTCTGAGTTAATGGTTAGGAAGATCCTTGTCCTTGAGGACTGTGTTGATAACTGCAAATTTTGAGAGTGCTGAATCTCCCTGAACCAGCTGTAAAATACTGTAGGAGGGCTATGTAGGAAAGGATAGGTGGAGAGAACGAGGTGCTATCTTTTCGTGACACTATTCCTTTGATTTGGGCAGACTGGTGTGACTACAAGACAAGTCATCTGGGGCTAAAAGGTAAGTGGAAAACTGATTTGCCTTCATGGAGACTGAGGAGTAAAAGTTTCACTGAAGAGGGTAAAAATAATGTGCAACTAAATAACTGAAGCTGAGCAAGGAAACACAAAGCTAAAAGAAAAGTAATATCAGCAGTTTTAAGCCTGAAGTCACTTGCTAGGACTTCTTTAAGACACTTGGATGTCTAGCTCCCATCCCATCTGAATGCCTTGAGTAGCTAGAAAATACTTCAGGCATTCAAACTCTGCAAAGCCAGTATGGAAAGGGACAGCTGACAAATCTTTGCTGGAGTCAATTCAGTTTGTTTCAGCAGAGCTGGCTGCTAAAAAATGCCTTTAGCGAGCTCTGGTTTGGCTGTCTCCTCTCCTGGGAGTTGTGTTGCCTGTGCTGGACTTGTTGCTTGGTTCCCTCCCTCCCTTCTTTCCTTGAGTTTTGCAGGCGTGGACCTTCCCCCAGAACTGGCTGGTGTTAGTTTGACATCACACCCCGGCAGTGATAAGCATGTGTCTGCTTTTTTTTTTTTTTTTTTCCCCCTTTTTGAGCTGGAGGTTGTTTAAATACTTGAGTGAAATGCTGTGTACTGGGGAGCAGGAATAATAAACTTCTGAAAACACTAAGCTCCTGGCTGGTGCCAGGAGAATGAGTGATGAAGGCTTTTGTCTGCAGATCCCAGCACTAGCAGGGTCCCTTAATTTGGTCCAGCAAGCCTCTGCATGTGGGTGCTGGGTGCAGTGGTATAAGTGGCCCTGAAGATTAATATGTTTCTGCATAGCAACACCATGGAGTTACCATCCGTTCCAGGTGGGCGATGTCCTTTGGGCACTGGAGAACGGGGTCCTATCTTTGTTTTTGAAGCACTGACATTAAACCCAGATCTCTTTGAATATGGCCCATATCTGGCCAAAATCTGGTGACTGTTCCATACGTTCAGTGTGAGTTGGTGTGTGCATCGCTGTGTTGTTCCACGGCAGAACCACTGCCTAGGTGGGTTTGAGATACGTACCAAGGCAAGAAAATGCATACACGCTTCATCGGATCTGAATTGCTGTGTTAAAATATGGACTACCTCTTTTTGGAACACCACCATATTGCTCCCTTTCATTTAACTTTGTTAACAAAACCAATTACAATATAGTGAGAGAAATCGTATGTTATTCCCCTAGGTAAATGCATACTTCTGGCTAAATTCCTCTACACGGTTTATACCCTAAACAGCAACATGCTTAGTCGTTAAAAATGCTTTCCTTTCAACACTGCTTCCTTCATACCAGGGTGAGGGTGGGATTCCCAGCCTGGGGCTGATCTGCAGCTCTAGACTGAAACTAAATACAATGCCCTGGGACCGTGTCCCATCATCTGCAGAAGTTGGGCAATAGGAAATGTTTCTGGTGTTAGCTCAGCTTGTGGCCACACTGGGAGAATTTGTTTTCACACCAAACAGTTGGCTGACTTCTCTGCTGGGGGGAAAGGAGAATCAAGGACCGCTCTCGGAGAGAAAAGGTTTTACTTTAGCAATAGCCTTTTCCAGAGCCGTGCTGTTATTTTTTACTGGTTGGTTGTAGAGTGCTTGCCTCCCTGAAACACAAGCGTAAACATCTTGCTAACAGCGCACTTCTGGACACAACGTGAGGGTTTAGGAGACTTGCTTGCGTTTGCTTCTTGTTGTCTTCAAACAATCGGACAAGTGGAACAGGGATTGTGCTGCACCACTCTTGCCTTACTCTTATTCCCAGAACTTTAATTTTGATGGCCCTGGTGACCGAGTTTGGGTCGCTGATGAACCTGGGGCTATTTGCAGTGTTGGTCAGCATGTGCTTTTGTTTCAGGTCGACTTCCAAGTTCGAAGAACTATGCATCTAAAATGCCGGTTTGAAAATACCGCTCACCCTCCTGATTATTTTTGTTTAACCTATTTCCCTTGTGCAGCTCAGCGGTATCTTGCCAGGAACAGCCTCAGTTTGATTTGGGTTTGGACCTCCCATTGTGCAGGGAACTGAGAGCCCTCCTGGGATCCTGGAGCTCAGCCTGGCACGAGTCTAAACGCTGAGCCTGTCTCCGTGTCGGGTAGCGAAACTGTCACTCCAGGCTTGTAAATCACCACCCATCAGGAGCAGAAGGTGAAGGCTCTTGTTGGCGTGGCAAATACTGTGAGGGAAGCTTTTCCATCTCCCCCTTGAGTGATGAGAGGGGACATTAGAGATGCTTGGTTTAGTTCTGTTTGTATGTGGATTATGCATGCCTGCGAATGCATGCCTGCCTGCCTGTGTTCCTTAGCCTTTATTCTCTACACAATATTGCATCTATGCCAGCTAAAGGCAATAATTTGTTCATCTCTTTTTCCCTTCATTTGGAGCAGCAACAATTTCTGATTTATTCATGTTCTGGGCAGAGCCTTTGAGGGTGGAAATGCATCTTCTTCAGGAGAAGAAGCTAATAACTGGCTCTGAGTGAATAAAAGCAATAAAAACATGCCAAAATATTTTCAATGTAATGCATAACGCCCTCCTGAAACTCCTGCAGTGTTTTTTCACTGGTTTTGGTAAAAACATTACTGTTGTTAACTAGTTCGTTGCAAGATAAACCTGTAGAGTGACTAAAGTTTTTTTTAGTTTTTCAGGCTATGTCAGAACTATTCCTGCCTTTTTAGAATGGAGATCACAGAGGAGCTTCTAGGTCTGATCCTGGCAAACAATTTCCAATAACTACTTTGACTTTTTAGTAACAATTTTAGACTATCTTGTTGATGACCAATGGACAGCATAACCACTTCCAAACTCTAGATGGTACCCTTAAAGAAGAAAATAATCTTGCATTGCCTTATAAATGTTGCTCTAACCTGAATACGGTTCTTGAGGTCTGGAATACTGAACTGCAGTTCAGTGCCAAAGCCCTGGCGTTCAACATAATGGCTTGTGAGAAAAATGTACGTAGTCAAGAGTAAGCAGGAGAGAGACCTATCAAAGTTGGCAGATAACTACTGTCAGTCTACTTCTTGCTGGCAGTGAGTGAAAGTGCCTGTGAGTGGCAAAGCATTGCATACAGGTTCTGCAGACCTATCTAACTCTGTTTTTCCCTTTTAGGGGTGT
The DNA here is from genome assembly GCF_000690775.1 of Eurypyga helias. Classification (NCBI taxonomy): domain Eukaryota; kingdom Metazoa; phylum Chordata; class Aves; order Eurypygiformes; family Eurypygidae; genus Eurypyga; species Eurypyga helias. Next base: position 13,309 of record NW_010252927.1, read on the forward strand.
GTTATTTATTGCTAGTTGGTATGTATTCTATTTCTCTTCTGAAGTCTGCTCAAGAAGACCACAAACTACTGCTGAAAGAAAAGGAAGGCCAAGTCAGTTACTAGCTTTAATTTCCTGCTGTTTGATATCCTCGAGCTTATTGCCTAATGGTGTGTGAGGGGCCTACAAGGAAGCTGAGGGGGACTTTTTACGAGGGCCTGGAGTGACAGGACAAGGGGGAATGGGTTTAAATTGAAATCAGGGAGGTTTAGATTGGATATCAGGAAGAAATTCTTCCCGGAGAGGGTGGTGAGGCACTGGCACAGGTTGCCCAGAGAAGCTGTGGATGCCCCATCCCTGGAAGTGTTCAAGGCCAGGCTGGATGAGGCTTGGAGCAACCTGGTCTAGTGGAAGGTGTCCCTGCCCATGGCAGGGGGGTTGGAACTAGATGGTCTTTAAGGTCCCTTCCAACCCAAACCATTCTGTGATTCTATATTTGGTGTGGCCACGCACCAGGAACACCAACCATTAAATAAAACTCCTTATAACTTGTTGCAGTGAATTCAATTAAGCCTGACTCTTCCCACCCCTTTCTTCTTCCCCTTGCCAGAGGGAGAGGCTGTACTAACAGTTAGTAGTGAAATGGGCCATGTGTGCTAGCCATTACATAGTCCAGCTGTTTAGGCTGAAAATTCCAGAGTTGAAGTATCAGACACCTAGATTTGAAGAATCTAGAAATCTACGTTCCTCTACAGGAATTGATGCACTCCCTAGGCAAGTAGAGTGTGGGCATGTTTTAGGCTCGAGCCTTGCAGGGCCACACCATAGCCGTTACCCTGAGAGAGCAGCTGCTTTTGTAAAAGCACTACAACCCTTTTAGGGATGTGTAGGAAGAACCTATGTTTAAGCTAGCGTTTAACACTGGAGTAGCCCTGCCTTGGGTTTTCAGGGCATTCAGGTACCTGCTGCTTCCTGCAGGCTCAGTAGCTTTGAAATTTGGCCTAGAGGATCTTGAACTCTGCCCTAGGTAAGAAAGCCAAAGATAGCACTGAAATGTTCATTTTCTGTGTATTTCTAAACTTAACCAAATAAACTTCAACCTAGATAGATTGTTGGTTCAGTGGCTTACAGCAAAATGTAATAAAATGAGTAACTGTGGGCTTTAATATAATCTCACACAATTATATTAAAGACCAATTGGGTTTTTTACCTCTTTGGATCCGTGCTTCCCTTAAAACACCTGTGGTCTGCAGTTCTGACTGTCCTGTCGGCATCTTCTGTGTCAGGTAAATCGATAACACGAGTATCTTGTCGTGCCTCTGGCCCCTGTTTGTGAAAGCACAGCCGTGTGAAAGGTGGTGTGTGTCTTGTGACACAGAGTTCATCTACTCCATGGCTACAGGTTCTTGCTCAGTTTCTCAGACCCTGGGGAACTCAAAACAGCTATTTATTTTCCTGAAATCATCCAGCAAACGTGACAAGTATCGTCTGTCAGTGGCTGAACTTGTTGAAGTCGATAGGCTGTTCCTCCCGATAATTTAAGGCTACTGATCTAATTCTGTCACCTCCTCCAATAGCATATCCAGTCAACAGTGCTGACAGGGACCTTCACTGGCTTTAAACAAGTACTTCGGGATATATCCTGGCTCCGATTTAGGAAAGAACTTCAGCATCTTCCTCGTTGTTTTCACTTATGAACATATTTCTATGAATTGATTTTTGGAAGAGAAAGACATTGAGGCAACAACTGGTGCTGGGGAGTCTAGAAAGGGCATCAGAGAGGTAGCCTTTTGTCTGAAACCGTGTTGTAGGATTTTTGTTAGCCCACAGAGGGGGCAGGACTGTTGATCTTATCCTCGGTTGATACTGATTGCAATATGGTCTCATTTTGTGCAGTTGAGCGAGGGGCCATAAAGAGGAATTGCAGGTAGTTTATATGGGCTAAATAATCCCAGGCATCTTGCTTTAACATCCAGAGGGTTAAAGGTTCAAATGAGAGCTTAAGGCTCTGAGGGATAGACTTAAATGTGCAATACCCACAAATCGTGCAGAGTTTATTGTACTATGGAAGCAGAAGGAAAAGGAACAGCTCAGCAGCTCACTTGATCAGACCTGGAAAAAACCCCACCACTACCCAAACACAAAAAACCCCAACCAAACAAAAAACTGTATTAATGGGTACAAAACACATACTGTAGTCTGGAAAACTGAGAATTGCCATGCAGCCTAAGAACAGTCGTATCTTATAAGTGGTGTTTTTAGTGAAAACTTGTTTCCAAAGGCCAAGTCCCATAATGTTCTAGACACTTCTAAAACTGTAACTAAGGGAGAACTCTTTTAATTAAGAAAGGAGCATTTATTTTGTGCAAGACGTCATTGGAATATGTCATGCATTTTGGTGTGGAGAATTTGGAGTGCTTCGAAGACCTTCATTAAACCTCATTACTGTCTCTGAAGCTACCCAGCTCAGAATCCATACCTGTAATCAGAAAGGACAAGTCTTGAACACGCGGAGATGCCTGCACTGGTGTTGAATGTGCTACCTGACATGCGAAGTGTCAGGTTCACAGTTTCATAGGTGTATGAATCCGATCCAGTCTCCTCTGTTACTCTGAAATACGGCCCTGGGTGACATCTGTCAGCTCCTACTAGGAAAAGCCCTCCCTGGAAAGGGCAAGACCACTGGTAATGCATGTGCCTATGTCTGCTGGTGTGGCTTCCTGTGATGGGGCCACGGAGCAGAACGTGTAGGGGTAATAGGAAGCGTTCTAATAGGAATGCTGCTGAGTTCACATTTAACTGCTGAAGTAAAACGTCTCAGGACCGTCTAGTTCGTAAAGTTACTGTTACCTTTGCAATTTGCTTTTTAAAATCATCTTTCCATTGCAGATAGAAGGGGTCAACTGGTATGCTAGCGTTCAGGGGGAGAGACCCACTGGATAGGAAAGGAGACACTACACAGGAGAAGTAGGAATGCACGTGGGCTTCTAGGTTAGTATTTTTGTAACAGAGATTCCGAAGGCAAGAGCGAGGCACAATGGCTGTGAACATCTCTTCCAGCTTTAGCACTTTCCCAAATGAATAATAGAAAGGGCAGGATTTGGGGTGTACAGATGCCTCATGTCTTTTAAGACAGTATGTCCCCAAACTTGCTCACTTTTCCCCAGCTGTGAGAGTTGATCTCTTACAATACAGTGAAGAAAGGAAAAAAAATATTTGAGAAGAAAACAGCAGGGATGATTGCAGTGAAAGAGAAATACTAAATGTAGTTTAGAGCTGGGAGAAACCTTTGTTTGGCAGATTATTTTCTGGCTTCCAGCCTGATCTAGGAAACCACTTCTATCAAGAGAATGAAAGATTAAAGCCAGAAATTTAATTGCTAAAGAAAAAAGATTTACTACCCATGAGGTTCATAGGCATCCAAACTAAGGGCTGATCTGTAGCGTACACTCCATCTCAACCAGGCTGAAAACTGTTGCAGAGAAAAAGAAATCCTTGTGTCTCCAAGAGCCGGCTTCTAGTTCCACCACAAGAAAGTGATTTCTCAATACCACTGGAATGTGGTTTCTAGTACAGAATTTCTGCTTACAATATTCTCCTGTCATCTGGTGAATTTAAAGAATGAAATTAAAGGAGGAAATATTTTGTTATTATAGATCAAATAAATTAAGGCCCAGCTAGATGAATAGCTTGTTGAGTTATCCATAAGACACTTTATTTTTCTTCATGTCTCATTCATATAAAGTAGTATAAATGTTGCTTTTCTGGCTATTAGCGTGTGATGCAACACATACTCTGTTTTTGTGGGACAATCCAAATAAGATGGCTATCTCATTCTGCTCCAGAAGAGCTAAGAGACTTTAGAAACACCAATTCAGTATTTTCTGAGCTGTCATTGTTGGGGGGTGGGAAGTGTCATTTGGAGAAAAAGGGCCAAGACGCACCCCCTTCTCCCCCCAGTGTAGCAACTACATGTGTTATGACTTGGGATTCTGAGGGAACACGTTACCTCGATGTGGACTCCCTGCCTATTGGGGTGAGGCCTTGAGCAGCCTGGTCTAGTGGAAGGTGTCCCTGCCCGTGGCAGGGGGGTTGGAACTAGATGGTCTTTAAGGTCCCTTCCAACCGAAATCATTCTGTGATTCTATGAATGGAAGGCAGGAAAGGAGAACTGTGGGAAAGAGCATCAGTGCGGGTGTCTGTGGTGCTGAGTAGCTGTAAGGTCAACTTAGCATTAAAAAGGGAGGTTGTGGACTCCCAGTCCAAAGCTGTACAGTGGAGCCTCTGAAAGGTGAAGGAAAAGAGGGAGAGCCTGTTCATGGTGATAGCTCCGCTCCTGTGCCCATGGTTCAGTCCTGACAGAGAAATGGACCAAAGTCGGCACTGAAGTGAACTCCAGGACAGCTTTAGTCAGTGAGGAACGTTGTCCTAAGGGGGTTTCTGTATTTCAAACTGTAGCTTGCGTCTCTTGTGCTTGGCACAGTAAGATCGCCAACATCCTTTTGGTCACAACTTTTAATGGAATTACGCAATCTGGGGAAAAACCTGAAGCTGGTGCCAAGGCATCTGGTTTACTTCCACATGTGCAAACACCAGGAATACCTTTAAAGCTATCTGCAGACAAAATACAAAAATATAGCAAATCATATACATGGGAAATTGGTTGCCAAGAAATGGTGACAGTAATTGTTTTCACTGGCTCTTTCTTTTTTTGGCTTGTCCACATCTGTGAGCCTGGAAACAAGTCAGACCCAGGCAATGTGTTGGAACTTGAACTTCAGATTAATCACCTTCTCGGCAGCCCTCTAGCAATGCACTTGCCCCCTGTAGCTGGTGTATATTGTGGTTCTGCTGTAGGCCACACAAGTCAGGAGTTGCAGCCGAAGTTACCTTGCCGGAATTAACTTGGGAACAAGATCTTCCTTGGATAGGGAAGAGGCAGGATTGCAAACCAATGTAAAAGTCAAGCATAAAAGAAAAAATATAGACAACTACCTGCTGAATCTTCCATTTCAGTATTCGTTAGCATGAGTGGTTGCTCCCCCTCTTCCCAGCCCAGCCAGACAAGCCTATCTGCTTTGTAATTAACAGGCTGGTGTCTGGTGGCTGAAAAACTCTACTCATCTCACTGGTTTAGTGTTTCAGAAAGGCTTAGATTGGAAAAAACATAAACATCTGGGCTGCATTCCTTAAGTATCCTCACATATCCTGAGTTGAGAAGAGCAAAGTTGGATAAGCTGGCGTCTGAAGTTTTAAAGAGTTCTGGTTAGTGCTTTGCAAGATGTAACTTGGCATTTTGTGGTACTTTTCACAGAACATATTTACTTCTGGGCTGCATTTTTCTTCCTTCCTTTGAAGTTTGTGTTCATTTTTTTGATATTGTTGTGTTTTAACTAAAGAACCGGTCTTATTTTTGAATATACGAAGTTCTCCTTTGACTTTGATGCCTGCAAGTAGGTTCCAGGCATTTAAGTTAAAGGATCAAGCACTGCTGAGGTGATGTTTTCCTGCAGTTTGTACCACTGAATTCTTGATGAAAGAGCTATCTGAGCACATTTCTTCCTTCTAAAGCCGTAATGAGGACCAGTACATTGGCAGGACTTTATCTCCCTTCTACCTTTTGAACAGCTTCCCTTCTCGCGTGGCAGAGTTGTAGCAGAGGTCCCTCGCGGTGTGCGGCGTGTGTGTGAAGACACCGATTTTAGCAGGGACCCCGGTAAAATGTTCAGCGAGGGTGATGTGGCGTTGTAAAAACAGTAGCAAAGAGCTCGTCCAAACGCCTCTGTGCGGGGGCACGCTCTCTGGGGCGTGCGAAGTGTGCGCTCAGCACGGCGTGGGAGTCGGGGTAACATGGTCTCTTTGTGGGAGCGTGGCAATCCTTGCTGCTTTGCAGCCGGTCTGTGACCAGAGGTGTGTGACTTGGTGGCACGTGCAAGAAAAGCATCGTCCTGACCCTTCCTCCCTGCCTAAACCAATTTATTCCCCAGTACTTAGGCAAGCGTGACCTTGGTCTCTGTGTTTGAAGTGAAAGTGTTCCTGTGAGCATTCTTGGCTCCTGAGAACAGTTGGCATTCTCTAGCCAAGTCTCATTGGATTTGTAGATGCTGTGAGGTTAGTACTCTGAGCGTGTAATAGTACACCTTTCCTGGCACAAAGAATAAGATAATTGAATTAACAGGAGGAAAACATCAGTGTAGAGCAGGTCATGAGGCAGGACGAACGTTGAGCCAAGTCTACTGACGCTGGGTCCTGTGACGTGGTGGCTGTGGCTACTGACACAGTTGCCAGGGTAGACAGCCGACATCAGGGACAGGCTGAGGATGGAGCTCCTCTGCGGTGTGCTGCTTGGCAGTGGGGTTTTTCTAAATTGCCTGTTTCTGTCAAACAAAAAATGAAAAAAGTGCATAGAGTTTGCTCTGGAAGACTCCCCGTATCTCCCCAGCACTTGCTCAGCATATTTTTATTAAGAGGAAAAGCACTTTCCAGTTAGTCAGCTAAAATATCCTTATTTGTTTATTCCATTTGACTGAACTATGGAGGTCTAGGGGAAAAGTTCAATGCTATGTTTGGGAAATAGGCCACATGGTCTTTGCTTCTGCTCACAGCAGGCTGCTACTCAATCTCTCTGTCCTACCACTGGTGTCAAAATTGGGATCAAAAAGCGGCCTTAAAATGCATCATGAAATGGCCTGCTGAAAAGTCTCCTAATTTCCCCAGAATTAAAATAATCAGTGGCTGACAGCTTCACTTAAGCTTCGATGGACTGGGAGATATTGGGCATTGGCCAAATTCTCCCTGCCCAGACATATCTCCAGCAGTCACCGAGGTTGCCCACCATCTAATCTGCTACTGAAAAGGAGGTTGTTACCTCCTGGCTAGTGCCAGCTGGGTGCAAGCCTGGCCAAAAGCAGCCCTGAGAGATGGTAGCTTGTGCCGCAGGTGCAGCTCAGAGGGAGACAAAAAAAAGCCTTGAGGCACAAAGGGAAAAATGCAGAGATGCCTTCTGATTCCTTTGACACCTCGATGAAAGGCGAACCAGAAATGCAGTTTCTAAAGTGCTTCCTAAAGAAGTTTGTTCTCCTGAGCAAGCAGCTTTAAGATCCCAGTTTCTGTAGGAAATGATGAGACCTTGGGCATTGATCCTGTTCGGGGTGGAGCAGAGACATCCCACAGGAGAACTTACCTTCTGTGGCCCTGAATCAGCAAGACATGGACACCCCTGCTCTGCTCTGGAAAGCTCTCTGGGAGGTCAGAAAGCCACAGGCCCCTCTATTCCTTGGGCAGGACTATTTGCCACGTCACAACTACTATGGACCCGCTAGCTCGGACAAACTGCTCTTCGAGACCCTCTGTTCCTGGTAAGGGATGGAGAGGCTGGCTTGTGGGGTGTCTGCTCTGGGGCAGGGGATGCTATGAATCCCCTCTGATTTGGGGGGGGGGATTGTGTGCAGGTGGCTGGGGAGTCACAAGGTTTTCCAAGGGATCTGGGAGCTCCAGGAGACATGGCAGGGTATTCCATTGTGGGGAAATCAAACTGAAATATTCCTTTGATGAAAAATAAGCAGTCTCTTCACACTGACATACTATGTCAGAGGATTAGTTTTCACACCAGAGGAAGAAAACACTCTCAGTGTCAGAGTCTGCAAGGAACAGAAATGCTGAGTGATCTGTGGCTTCGCTCTTTTTGGGGCAGTGATGCCACAAAGGCCCTAAAAGACACATCAGCCAGATACGTGCTCACGCTTCCCTTTGGAAACACCATTGCTTTCTTCAGCTGTCTCAGACTGAAGCTTTTGAGGCTTTCTGAGGGACTGCAGGCTGCCCTGTGCTGGATATCTTATTTGCTAGCAGTGCTCACTTGGTACCGGAGATGTTGCCTCTGGCACACCTGCCAGGTGCCTTTGCCACTTAGGGCTCTTTTAGTGAGGGACAAGGGTTAGGGGATAGCGAAAACAAGTGTCCTTCCTGCTCTTTGAGTATGTGTTACCTGGTGTCTGCTCACCACCCCAAATGGATGTTACTTCAGGATTGGTGGTGGGCAGTTGGGAAGTTCTGGCAAATCTGAGGGGGCTCCAGCAGAAACTGGAGCAGCCTCTCCTTTGCAGGGAGAGCAGTTTTCTTCACAGAAGATCATCGCTGGCTTAAGAGTGAAGTAGGCGAAGCTGCCCTCTGGGCTGCGATGTGTTGAACACCTGCAGTACTCTCCGGTAGTCTCTACCAGCAAAGGCACCACTGAGCTCAAGTCAAGCAGGACAGCGCCCGAGAAGAGGGATGGATCATGGGAGGACTTTCCTAGGCAACGCTCCGGATGTCAATGCCTTGCAGATGCTATGAAAGAATTAAGCACGGGGCTGTACATGGAAAAGCAAGAAGGGCATGATGTGAATGTGGCTGGAGTGGAAGGCCTTATCTATAAAGAAATAAAAAGGAAAAAAAAGCATGGTCAGCATTGCCGACCTACACTCAACAGCTCTTGGGGCGCAGGGGAGCTGTGGAATGAACACCTGGATAGAAGGGAAGGCCTCAGACATGATGGCCATTGGCCAAGTTCCATCGTGGGAATGAAGAATGTAAATCAGAAAACTTTCTCACGGATATCGGTGCCTGCGGTGTCTTGGTAGAGTGCGTCTCCCTGGATCGTGCAGGCATTGCTGATACCAGGGTAGATGGTCTAAGGCTTTCATTGTTCCTCTGACTCTGGTTGCCTTCCTCCTTCCAACAAGCTGGTTGGGGATTTATGGTGGGAGAGAGGCCCAAGAAACTCTGCTAAACCAGCAGGGAAGCTTTCCTCGCAGCACAGCAGAGACCGGGTGGCGAGAAGCCGTGGCTGCAGCTTGGGAAGAAGCTGTCCTCGCTTCCCAGCCCATGCACACCACATGCTGGGTCCCTGCTTGTCCTGCCTCATCTCTGCAGCAGCGTGTGGCAGAGCTGATACCCTCGTGGAGCAGCATTTAAAAAACGAAACCCAAAACTTTCACCTACTCTTGTTGCAGGATGAATAGGTTTATACAAGATTGACTGCCTTTGTATTTTGGACAATCAGTGAGAGGGGTTTTTTTCTTATGAAGAAAACAATTGCCATCTCTAACGCAGCAGCACTGTTCTTGTGCTTCAGAGCTGGTACCTGAACCCAAGGAGAAACAAAGTGCAAATCATCAGCTCTAATCCACTGCTCAATCAAATGTATCCAGGGGAACAGTTAAGTGAGTTCTTCCATTCCTACTGAATCTTTTACTGGATTCAGTAAGACCAGGACCAAATTAATGTTTTTTTTATAATGGAAACCTGTTTTTATTGTAACTTTGACACCTAACATAAGTAGTTTATATGGTTGCAGTGAAATACCAAGTTTTCATTATGTCAAAAGCCAGTTGAAGATTTACCATTTGTTCTTCTATGTAAAAATTGAGTATAAAATTTATATAGGTAACTTTAGGTAACTAAAGCTCTGGAATAATGTTTAATATCATTTTCTTTATCAGCACAGTTCCCATCTATAGGCAAATAAATAAATAAGCCTTGGTGATTAATCTGCAAACAGGATGGGAGCAATCCATGTTGTTTCCATGCGTTAGCCAGCTAAAATACTCCTAGCAAATCCTATCCCTTTATCACCCTAATCCTCTGGGTCTGGAAGGAAAATGCAAAAGCATGTTCCAAATGGAAAAGCACCCTCAGCCCCTCTCCTTGTTAACAGCTTGCTTTTTCACCCTCACATCGTCTTGGGGCATTATTTGACTTCACACTGAGCAGGGGGGTTGGAACTGGATGATCTTTAAGGTCCCTTCCAACCCAAACCATTCTGTGATTCTATGCTTCCTTCCACTGTACTTTCTCCCAGAGAAATGCTCGATTGCTCTTTTTTCTGGAAATACAGACTTTTGAATCTGGGAAACCAAACACCAAGGTGACGTGTTGTCTTGGAGAAGTGATGGACTGTACATGTGAAACACGCTGCTCTTCTGCTAGAGATACTACCAGCATAAGCTGTAATCTTGTTTGCTTTATTAGTTGTGTGTATCCTCTGGTCTTGCTAAAAAAGGCACAAGAAACAAAATCATGGATATTGTTTGCCAGTAAACAATTTATTAGGGTTTTACCCTAGAACACAAGACTCTTCTGTGTCTTTATCTGGCAAAATCCAGCACTGCAGCCCAGTGCTTGGTATATCCTGGAGCCCTGGATCTGTCACACGAGCATGGGGAAGCTGCTGAGAGGAATGAGTGCCAAGGTAGAGGCTCCTTCCAGCAAAACTTCAGCCTGGGATGCCCAAGGAGGATAAGCAAAGGGAAGCAAGGCCTGGTGCACTGGGTGGGGATTTTGCAGAGAGTTGTCAGTCAACAGCTGTGCCCAGAGTCCTTGAAGCTGATAAGGGACCTGCTCATTCACCCTGGCCACTCATGTGTGGAAAATCAAAGACAGCTGAAATCTGTTTAGGGAGAGATGGTGGAGGGGGATCCCAACCTTCAGTAAACTCCAGACTAACAGAAAACTGTCCTCAAGACACCATGTGTAGCCTAGGAAGATTTCATGTAGCACTACTGCTTCTAAAGGTGACACTGCTGGTTATTCATCTGTGACATAGAAGGTCTACTTACCTCTTGCAGCAGAAAATTAGAAATGTCTATATTTGGGTTTCATGATTTTGAGTTCTAGGTCAGTAGCAGTTAATAGAAATATTGATGTTTCCTAAGCCCACATTGCTTTCAAGCAAACTAGGGAAGGATGAAATTCCAACCTACCTTTATCTGGCCAGCAATGCTTTCAGTCTCTTATTCTACCGAACACTAAAAATCTCCCTAGTCTGTAAGGCTACATGTAGCACTACAGCTGAGCGTAGAAGACTTTATAGGGTTTTTTTAAAAATTAATTTCTACATTTATGTCTAAATTGCTATAGAATGTATGATTTGCCCTGGCTGCATTTAGGCTACCAAGTACTTCCATGCTTGGAGGTACGTAGTGGTTGCACCCAGATGTGTCAGAGCAAGGATCCCTACTCCTCCCTGGTTTTTTATGGTAAGGAAACCTAGGCACGTCCCAGAAGCCAGAGCTGCTGCGTGATCTGAAAAATTCTCAGTCTGGATGCTGAGGAGACCAGGATCCAGAAGGAATACCATGGCACATCCCTCTGGGAGTGGAGCCCTCGTGCCTATGATTGCCCTGGAGCAGGGACACAATGGAGAGATCTCCATGGTCCCTATTACGAATGTGGTTTTTTGGGAGGGAGATTCGCTGTTGTGTCCCAAAGACTAGCCCTATAGAACCTACCCATAAACTCACTGGACAGGCCCCTCAAAAGCTGGTGGTGCTCAGCATCCTTCTCCAACAGCTTGGCGCTTCCTGGGCTAGCAGTTTATTAAAGTCTAGAGAGCACTCCCAGGCTGAAAGGCACTAACGATACAGATGCAATGTGAGTCATTATCGTTATGGTCCTTTCATGTTCTTATTCAAAAAGTCACCAATGCACCTTCTGTGTCCAGCTGACCAAGCAGTATTTCTTGCATTATAGAATTCCGATTCCACTTCCATTGTTAATGTTCATTACTTTCTTGGAGAGCTACAATTTCATTATTAATACATCAGTGTAACAGAGCACAGATTACATAAATGCATTTCTGAGCATTAGTTAAATATTAGTTTTAAGAACAAAGTATGCTTCCTCTGCCAACAATATGTTCCTTCTTGTACAAATACTTTATGGCTATGATCGCAAAAGTACATGGAAAAGGCTTTTATTGTCTTTAAAAAATATAGCAAAGTAAATATTTGCTTACCTCCTTCTATTTCTAAGGAAAATCAGCATTATGAATTTGATAGGTAGTTACCATGAATGCCTGAATCTGTCCAATGACAATACCAGGAAATTTAAAACCTGTTTTTTTATCTTTCTATGAGGATCAGAGAGCCAGTTCCTAGTGTCTGATCTGTTTCAGTGGTACAACCTGTGCCTGCAGCATGGTCCTCTCTAATGTTGGTAGTCTGACTAGCCTAAGGTGAGCCGTGGGATGGGAGCAGGGCAATGACTCTACTCCAGTGTCACCAATGTCAGAGCTGAAGCTGGTCCAAAAGCTGACCTAGTTGCAAACAGATACCTGGCGCAGGGATGTGATGGAGCCAAAGCGTTTCTTTGCTGCTGCCAGACCTGGGCTGCAGCTGCCTGTAGGACTGGGGCGGCTTGAAGCTGGTTTTGGTTGATCCCATCACAATAGCAGTTGAGTGCTTGGAGTATGTTGTTGTGTTGACCCTCGTGGGAGGCAGGGGAGTTCTGCTGTGCTGTTGTGACAGCTGCAAAACCCAGGTAGAGATAGCTGGGGCCAAACTATGCAAAACCTTCCTCGTGCTCTCGGGCAGAAGCAGGTTCCTCATTGTGTGCCTGGGGGTCTGCCTCTCTCCCTGCCAGCTTGTGACATTAGGATATCGTGGCCACAGTGGCTGCACTGGAGATCTGTCCTGCCTGGATTCCTGGTGTCATTTCGGTCCATTATTGTGAGACAGTCTCCACTCCAGGTCCCATCTCCTGAAACACAGCAGAAGGACTGGGCTGCCTTAGAGAAAAGTTTCTGTGCTTTAATGCCTCCCCTTGCCCCCTGCTTTCATGTTTTTCCCTTAAAACTGAACTTGGGGGTTACTCGGAAATCCTCTGAGTAGGAACCCTCAGGATCCATCCAGGGAAGCCTCGATGCTTGTGCTGCTGCACTCACTGGTTTTAACACGTCGTGTGGGGACCTCTTTAACATGCAAGCCAGTTATGTTACCTCCTTCATAGATACTTGCAGGACTGATGCTCCGGTGGATTAAATTATTTTATACATTGTAAACATTAGGCTGATGGAGCTGAAGTGCTGAGGTCCTTTTTTAATCAGAGGCACCAGATTAACTTGCTTTTAGTCTTTCAGAAACTCACTTACTCTTAATGAGTTTACCATGATATAGGCCCACAAATTTCCTGTCTAGCTTCTTTTGGCACTCTTAGATAAAAATGCCATCTGGGAAGGAGATTTATTGGTTTTGAGATGATGTCCCTTCCTTATCACCTTGTTTTGCTGGCCCTGAGCTCATCCCAAGATAGCAGTACTTACCTAGACAGCATCAGTTTCTGTCAGACACAAATTGTGGACAAAATAATTTAAAATACCTTGACCTTTCTACCCCAGTAATATAGGATTATTTTTTCTGTAGTAAAACCTCTTGCTAATGTAAAATGCTTACATATATACGTATATAAACGTGTGCATACAGATAAATAAAAGCCTCTAGCCGCTTTCTTGTTACGTTCTGCTCTGCCTCAGTTTTGTCAAGTTTTGCTTTATATCTGCATTTACTTTGCAGAAATGAATTTTGAGCTTCCAACAGCATCTTCTGTTGTGTGCTAGGATGCTGATGCCAGATTGGGGAGGGGGGGAGCAATTCTCTGGCATAACTTTATTTACAGACCTTTCGGATCGACCCACTTGTTGCTATCTGACTCCATGCCTGTGGCTGCCTTAGATGAAAGGATGGGTGCAGATGCTGGGTGAAGCTTGGCTGAAGCACCATGGGGTAATTCCCAGTAGATCAGGATGATGGAGAACTCCCCGCTCTCCATTTCCATGGCTCTGTGGGACTGCATCATCATGTCAAGGTGACACCAGAGGAATAAGCGCAAATGCTCATTGCTGCAGGGGGCCAGGACCCTTCCTCATACCCAAAAAAGTAAGCAACGGAGAAAAACTTGGGGAAAAAAGTGATTAGTGGCTATAGAAGCTGCCAGGGCTTGTGATGAGCGCACGTTTGCACATGTTAGGGTAAGGTAAGGTGGAGGACAGAGCTTGTGGTTAACCCTTTGTGTTTGAGCTCAAACTATAGCACTTGAAATTTTTTCATGTCTCTTAAAAGAAAACAATCCTGCATGCTTTTGTAAACTTTCTATAGCATCATAGAGCCATAGAATGGTTTGGGTTGGAAGGGACCTTAAAGAAGATGCCTTATCCAGCAGTTACACAGAAAAGACATACAATATAGAAAAGTTCTGTGTTCTGTCTGCGTGAGCTGTAGGAACGTTGTTCCTTTGTACTCGGACTTGGATATTGAGGGATGAGTGTGTCCTGGGTTTGGTTGCCTGAATTGCATTCCTATGGCTGTGACTGCAGAGGTGCTGCTCTGCCAGGGACTAAAGGAACCTTGTAGGAAAACTGAGTCCTCAGAGCTGGAGGGAAGAAAGCTGTACAGAAGCAAAATTCATTTTTTGCTTTACCTCCCTGTAAAATCTGTGCTTAATGATCTCGTCCCTTCCTCGGCACTGTGTTTTTTACCACAGCGTTCTAATCCAAGCGCTGGTCTCGCTTTCACTTAGCGTCTGGGCTCTGATGAGCTGTCAACGCTGGATGCTGTCCCTTTCGCTACTTAGCCTCTCATTTAAGAGTGGAGTATTTGACTCTCTTGGTTGCTCTAGACATCATCTAGAGAGACAGGGCGATTTTTACAGAGCTCTCCTAGAGGAATATTTTGTGTTTGTTGCCTCGCTAATGGAAGATGCGAGAGCTACATTGCCCCTGTCCCAGCATTCACAAGGGAAATTATCATCATGTCAAACTGCAGCTGCTGTCTCCTGCCAGACAATCCTCTGCCTTATCTTATCTATCTACATTTTTTTAATGCCACGCTCATCATCATGGCATCTAAGTGCCTTAGAAGTTTTCCATTGCTTCAGAGGGAAGATGCATTTATGGGGGTGTGAGTGGAAAACTTTCCCCGCTTCTGGTTATTTGGTCGATCTGTGAACGAGGGTGATAAAGGTTAAAGTGAAATAGCACTGAAAAAGTGACCTTCCGGTGCAACAACCTTTGACTTGACAAACCTGTTTGTTGCTGATATTTTGTCTGAAACGTGTCATGTGGCTTTTACTTCTGATTATGTTTAGGGATTAGCTGGATTCTGCAGCGCTTCTGGCACTGGCAGTGGGTTGAACAAGCAAGCCCTGACAGAAGCCCCTGCTCTGCTCCCGTTCATGCTCTCGCAGTAATCATCTGCTCTCTTCAGCTGACGGTGATCTTGGGTCTGGTTTGAAGCATTTGAGGCTTTTTGCTTGTTGATTAATGGCACGTTCATTGGAGATAAAACAGTTTGGCTTCTGCATTCGAGTTTCACTTGGCGGTACGGTCTGTAAGAAAACATGATGCAGGGGTTGGTGCCTGTTAAATAAAGCAATTTAAGCTGAGAATCGCTGAAACGGCAAGAAGCCCACGAGGGATTTCTTCTTCATCAATCACATTTCTGAGCAAGACCATCATTTATGTCTCCTAAATGTCTGGAGTATCAGTTGTACCCAACTATTGTCTATTTTTTAACCTGTACCAAAACCCATGAGAATTTAAGGATTGTATGTGTGTATACAGACAGGTGCTTCTGCATGTGTGAGCGCCGCTGGTGCCCTTCACGGAGCCGGATCTGTGTCACTGGCTGGTTTATGGTCGTCAGCTGGCTCCTGTTCCTCAGCCTCCAGAGGTCTGGTCTGGATGTAGCCACCCGGCTGATGCTGGAGGACAAAGGATCACTTCCAGCCACTGCCTCTGTCCCTGTGACACCCCTCAGCTTTCAGGTTCCTTGTACGGCTGCTGGGATGTCAGCTCTTGCCCACGCACTGGCTGTAGTTGTTACCCTGCCTTTCTCAGAGGTTCGTGCTGTCTGGTCAGGCTGTGCACGTTTGCGGCCCAGCTCGGCAGCAGGCCGCGGGCTGTGAGCGCTCTCATCCTCCCCTCCAGCCGCAGATGATCCAGTCAGATCCCTGTGTGATCTGACCGCTCTCCATGTTTTCACCCCTTGACCTGGAGTGGTGTTTGCGAAGTTAGCAGGCCAAAAGCCAGCTTTTATTATTGTACTATTTGCAGCCATCTAGGCTTGAGCCTATTTTCCCGTGACTGTGATGTCATTTCCACCGCTGCTCTATCAGCTAGGGAGGGTGACGCTTGCACTTTGTGCTGTGGTGGTAATGTTAATTGGGGGTCAGGGGGGAGCAGGCTGTGGGGAGGTAGATATTTCAAAATCAGTTTACTATTCTGTCCTGCTGGTGCAGAGATTTCAGAGCAAACGGTAGTAGTAAATGCAAACTCCCAAGTCAAAAGGAATCGGTGCCTGCAGTTAGTTCTTCCACCCTGCTAAATCTCTGAGGTGTCTTGGTGCCAATGAAAATATTATTCTGATTCACTTCACATCTTACCTAAGTGTATTGCAGATTTTCTTTTCTGTATTTTAGCAACAACAGCAACTTGCAACCAACCCCTGCACTGTCAAAAATTAACATGTTCTGCTGAAGCGCTCGAAAGGCAAAAAATTGCAACAAAACATGAGGGGGAGAGCTTAATTTGGCTTGCAGACTGTCCTTCGTCCCGCTCGATTGTAGTCAGGGTAGTGCAAATAAACTGTGGCTGTGTGAGTTCTGCTGCAGGAGCTGGTGTGCTGCCTTTGATCTTGGAAAGCGTGAACCTTCTGGGTCTGACTCAGCAAGGTTCTCCTTCAGGCGCCTAATAAAAAGCATGCGAGCCATCCTGTTGAAGTAAGATTATCCATATGCCTAAATTTAGGCACATGCTTAAGTGTCCCGCTGAACTGTTGATGAAGGGAGGTTTCCATCTCTCTTGGACAGCACTGCTCAGACTTCCTCCGAGCTGTGCGACAGCAGCAGCAGAAGCTGAGAGGAAACAGAGAGGGGAAGGGAGGGATTTAACCCAGGTGCTCCTTCAGCGGCCGGTTTTCTTGCTACTTAAGGCACAGTTGCTGAAGACTGCGTGATTGGCTTTGCCGTGTGCTGAAAGATTGCTTCCTCCAAGCTTGTGCTCTAATTTCCTGCCTTGTAATTAGCTCTTCCACATGGTTACCCCAATGTGCACAGCATGCAGTCATATGATGAGCTTATGCCACTGGACGTACTCAGCGGGCAGAATCACAAGGCAACATCTTAAACCCTGCCCTCCGGATCTGCCGGACCCTAACGCGGGCTGACAGCGGCGGAGGGGGCTGGCTGTGGAGAAACGACCCTGAATGCAGGGATTTGGCTGAAACTGGGCAGAAAGGGATTACTCTGGTAGGAGAGGCGCGGTAGCGTTTTCAGATGGCTGTTTTGAGATGCGCGGTGCCTCACCTGTGCTTGGGGGGCCACAGCAGATACACCAGCCTGGAGCAAGCTGGTCCTGCTTGGAGATGCCTGCCGCCCCGGCACCCGTTGTGCAGGGGCTTCTGCAGCATGCTGCCCCGGGCATCCCCTCCCTCTAATCTCGAGAGGGGAAAAAAGAAGGTTCCAGTGCTCAGGAGCAGCGACTGAGCATCTGGGAAATTGGATTCCTCCATGCTGCTTTGTCATCCGAAGAAGCATCCGAAGATGCTGTGTCCTGGCAGGCAGCTCCAGCCTCGGGCAGGGCCCACCACCACCAGGCATCCCGCTGGCTGCTCGCTGCTCAGCCTCCCCGCTGGTGTGGCCGGCCCTGGGCATAGAGGGGAGCTGCAATTCCCCCAGCTCACCAAAAGTTACCGGGCAGCACTGACTTTTATTTGATGTCTCCAGGGCCAGGTTTTCCTACAGCGCAAATTGGCACATCTCTGCTGACTCCCATGGATGACACTTGGGAAGCTGAGGAGAAGTGGTAGAAGAAATAACAGGGGGTTGCGTGGGTGGGGGCCCAAAGAGGGGAGGATATGCCATGATATTGCCAAATCTGGCTTGGACTGGGTTGCACAGCTGGCTTGGACTGAGTTGCATGGAAGGACAAAACAGTCAGAGTTTGACTCCAGCTTTCACAAATCGAGATTTCTCCTTTCTCTGACAACCTGTGCTTCCCAATTAAAGATCTTAACCTGCGGTGACAGATGTAGTTTCACTGAATCTTTTCCTTCAGATCCCAAGGATACTTTTATGCTGTTTTCTGGTTTATAAGGTTTTATTTTAAAGCCTCTTTTTTTTAAGGCGGTTTTTGGTGTCTTGTTGCTTTCGTGTCAGAACAACTGGGAGCCAGGTGAAATTCTTCCAGAGCCATGGTAACGGGAGAGCTGATAAACACAAACAAGGTCAATCCCAAACTTTCAAATGATGTCAGAACCGCCTCATGATGAGAAAAATGAGGAGGTGAGAGAGAGAAATCTACTTGAAGGAACCAACCTGGGTATGCTAAAGCACCTCACAGTGTTGGTTATAACTATTTAAAATATTTCAAATACGTTTTCCAAAATATTGCTTGGGGGTTAGGTACTTGTGGAAGGATGAATGTTACCTGCAAGGATTTTTCCAGGGCGGGAGACTTGCACCACAATAGGCAGCTGTTCCGGCTGTTCGAAGGAACCCATGGTCCTTCCAAGTCGGGATTACTCGAGAGTCATCCATGACCAAAGCTGATGCATCCTGTCAACAGCAAACGCTTTATTCTAGCCCTGTTGATTGTTGAGAGAGTGGGCTGCGGAATCGCGTGCCTCTGCCTCGTGCCGTGCGTGGTGGTGCCACAAGGGGACTAGCCGGAGGGCCAGCTGTGAACCGGCAGCTCACAGAAGCACCACGCAAGACCCGGTGGAGCGAGGATGGCCGTCGAGAGTGGGGTTCCCAGCTCCCCTGGCTGGGAATGGCTTTGTGAGCTTCACGGCTGCTGGGGCAGGGGGCGGAGTGGGCATCCCACAAGGGTGATAGTGCAGGAGTGTCAATGTAGGTTGGACCTGCTTATTCCTCTGACTTCCGAATGTGGCCATCCTTTTTCCCGAGCATGACCTGTGCCCTTGGGTATCTAACGGGTTCCAGGGAATGAGTCTCAGGGGCACGTCACGTTACAGGAGGGGGGTGACTCCTTGCTAGCAAGCAGCAGCCTTTCTCTTGCCTTGCATTTCCCGCATCCCAAGAGCAACAACTGGACTGCAAGGACAACTCCTTCCCTGCCTGCATTTCCAACTCCGGTCACCTAGTTCTGCGCGTTTCTCGCACGTTCAAGTACGACACTTCTCTGATGGCAACCCCCACCGAGAAAACAGCCCTCCCTCCGCTTGCTGCTCTTCTTGCGTCGTCTGTGCGGGGTTATTTGTTTGCAGAGAGCTTGCATTAACGCTCCATCGTGCCTTAGACTAAGCAGACTAATAGACTCTTTCAACACCTCCGTAGCGCTGCCTGCTGTGGTAATCATTCAGCGGTCATGGCTCTCTGCAAACAGCAGCACTGAACTCGCCTTTCAATTACCAGTTTATTATTCTAAGACATCTGGGGAGCGGAGTGGTGATAGCCATATGCCAATATGGCTGTGGACTGTGTGCGAAGTTCCTGGTGGGATACCGAGAGCGAAGCCAGGGGTCCGAGTGGTTCTCACGGGCTGGTGACTGACAGCATCTGGCACAAGCTGAAAATAACCCACCCCAGGAAAGAAAACACGGCTGCCTCCGAATGAGGAATTCCTGATACGTGAAAGCTGAGTTCTGAGGTGGGTGCTTGCATCTGGGATCCAAGGTCGAGGTGTGTTGACCCTCCAGGAAACCCTGCATTTGGGAGTGCTGGTTCAGCGTGTTCACCGGCAAATCCTTCCAGGATTTCAGAACTCGGGTACTTTGGTGTTTTGTGAAGCCACCACGAAACAACACAATTTTTGCTTAAATTCAGCACTGAAGCGAGAACCTATCCTCACCTTGGGCTGATGAAAGTTGAGCCTTTCCTGGTGCTGACACAGAAGCCTCTGGCTAGAAAGGGTCTAATGCTGTACACTTGTTCTGGGCTGGTTCCCGCAGCGATCCTTGGAGGGAAGCTGGGGCACAGAGACTGAAATAACAAGAACCAATCATCGTAAAACCACATCTGCTGGGTGTGTACGCTCTGTGAAGTGCGACTCCTATTACAGGCTATTAAAGAAGGCTCAATCTCTTCTACAGCGCTGGAAAACCGAGCTCCCTTGAAATATTCAGTTATGCCAAGAAAAAATAAAGACGTTGTGGATTTCTCTCTGGCTCCAGAAATTTGAGGAAGTCTCCCAAAACTTTATTCACTCCTTCCAAAATGTCCATACAAAACAATTTAGTTTCTTATGAAACTATGTCAAACAAGAATCACTTCTAAATTTTTTCTGTTGACTAAGTAACTTCCTTAACTATGTTTCATTTTTTTTCCTTTTGCCTCCACTCCCTGATCTCTCTCTCACACATATCGTTAATTCAGTATATTGCAAACACAAGCAAGCATTCCAAACACATGCTTGCTTAGCATGTGGAAGGACATGTTGGAAATTGTCTTCTGTGCTAGTGTAATCCAAAGCAAGATGTTGTCACTTCTCCTGGCCGAGACGCAACATCATTCCTCTTAGCAGGAAGGCATCCAAGAGAGAAGGAAGTTAAGTCAGACAAGTGTGTGTGTTTTAACCTGAAACCACGCTTATGCCATTATGTCTCGTTCCTTGTTATTTCTGACTTGTGAAAAGGATAAATCTAACAACAGTAGCATCCTACTGGTAGCTTGCTTATTCCAAATTTCCCTCTTGTGCAGTGTAATTCTCTCCTGGGACAGCTTGGTGTCAGAAGCTTATTTTGTGAAATGGGGATTGGTGCCAGTCCCTGTGCATAACAAACCAGTTGGTAGAGCATGTATGTCTCATCTGTCATCAACTAGAGTGCTAGGTTTGGGATATTTGGATAGAAATGAGGAGTTGGAGTTACAG
Organism: Eurypyga helias; assembly: GCF_000690775.1. Taxonomy (NCBI): domain Eukaryota; kingdom Metazoa; phylum Chordata; class Aves; order Eurypygiformes; family Eurypygidae; genus Eurypyga; species Eurypyga helias. The sequence goes on from NW_010252927.1 coordinate 33,932, forward strand.
GATCTGACTGGGGTAATGCCTTTTCATCCCTTCGTATTCAGAAAATATCTGTTGCCAAGACTGGTTTGGGAGCAGAGCTGCCTTGGTACAGCAGCAAGCGCAGTGCTGGATGGGGTGGAGGTGGAAGAGGGAGCAGTGGCAGGAGGAGAGGGCAGGTGAGGAATGACTGCTTTGACAGGGGATTAAGGATAATGAAGAATCTGCTGACTGCAAGAGTCTGCTGATTTAGAGGGACCGAGGGGTTGAAGAAAAGGGGGTATAAGGAAAGGCCTATGGAGAGGAGAGAGGTTTAATTAGCATTGTCTGAGAGAAAGGAAGAAAAAAATGAGAGAGCTGGGGCAGATAAAGATAAGTAGAAACCAATACCTAAAGATCTTTAGGGTACACAGATTCCAGGTTTCCTTAGAGCTTTCTGACCCCAGTTCTGCTCCAGGCATGTTGGACGATGCTGAGGATTCAGCTGGTGCTACCACAGCTCTGTCGCGTGCTGGTGGGTGGGATAAGTTCTCATTTCCCAGGCATGCTGGGCCAGGAGGGTTGTCTGACATGATTATTGGTCATGCACATCTAGGTATAAACCAAGCGTCATGACAACAATGAGCTGGCTTCCCACCTAACCTGAAAGCATTGCTGAATTTGAAGATTTTAGTGGTGTGGCTCTGAAAATACAGATCTGTACCTCACATCTCCCTGCATATACATTTTAGAAGTTTTTATGGGGGTAAAAAGCCTAAGGATATTGGGGGTGGGGGGAAAGCCCAGGACTTGGTTCATGCCTACTTTGAAGAAATCTACTGAAAAATCTTATTTTTGTTAAGCATCCAATTCTTGTTCTGTTTCAGCAGACCTTTGCTTTGTGAGTGCATTTGGGGGTGTCAGGCAAAGGACATAACTGAGTAGCATTTCTTACCTTAAAACCAGAATAGATATCTGTCCAGAATTAATGTTTTCTTTGGCAAATCTTGTGGGGAAAAAAAAAACCTTCCTTGTTACACAATGAGGGTGCATTAATGGGCATATGTATGTATCCATTATTTTCATTAAATCTCTCTGCTTAGATGCACACAGCTGTACATTTAAGTGGTTTTACTAATATGTAAAAGAGGACACATGCAAAAACACATATAGAAGTGAGCTTAATGCACAGACATACTTCCAGTGACCTCAGTAAGAGATGAATCTGCTCCGCACTGAGCATTCCATTTGGGAACTGCGGTGGTAGCGACACTTCCTGCTCCGCGAGCAGAGATGTAACCTGTCGAGAGCTCGGCTGGCTCGGCACGCTGCGCGGAGCCTCACGCGAGTCGCTCTGCTGAAGGGCGAATGTCGCAGAAGCGCACTGGCTGCGTTTGTCCGGCGGTACCACCTAATAGCAGGGTGCACGTCAAGTAATGCACTTTCCTTTTAAGGCTCTGGCAGTGAATCCGTGCTTTGTGCGCTCCACATCTGACTCCCGATCCTGGTATTTTATGTGGAAAGAGGGCTGGAGTCCCAGGTTACGCCTGGCATAGCAGCGAAGTCAAGTGCTTGCACAGAGGCAGAGGTTTGGGCTGTATTCAGAAGGTATGGGGTGTAATCCCCCTCACTGGAATTTCACTGAGGTTTGGATGGCTGTGAAAGCAACGCGTTTCCTTCAAGTATAGGAGAGTTAGCTGTGCGGTATTATAGTCTGGCTCTCACAGACCATTGTAATTGCATTTTGCACCTTGTATTGCCTGGAAGGTTGCAGGTTACATCCCTGAAGTGAGATGTGAGTGTCCAACCTCCACCCGCTCTTTCTCCTTCTCGCTTAGGCGCGCCTGTTCGTGCAAGGAGTACCCAGCACAGCACGTCTGTGCACACAACTCTCTCTTCTTCAGTGGAATTACATCTAGGGATGAATTTGGCTCACCGCGCTTGCTTGGAAGGACCCAAAGCCTAGCTCTTATCGCATTCTGTGCCTACCACCTTCGGCCAATATTAATAGCGGCTCTTGCACGGTCAGCGAATTCTTCAGGAGGAAAGAATCTGCCCTTAGTCCACATGCATATTACAAAGGATATTTTCGGCGGTGTGCAGCTGTAATCAGCGGGGCTCAGCTTGGCAATTTTAATCCCCTGCTGTCTAGTTTGGGGCTGCTTGTTATGCAGCCAGCATTCACTCAACATAATGGTTGCTACCTGCCAATGTGCTTTGAGGGATATTGTTAGCATTAAATTTGCCATTTACATTTTCATGTTTGACATAATTGAGGAATGAATGCTCTTATGAAAATTAAACTTGTGGTCCTCCTGGACTACTGTAACCCTGTTAAAATGTAATGCGATTCTTGATGCGTCTTCTTTAGGTTTTTATTAAATAGAATATCCGTATGACTAATTCCCTTGGCCTAAATGTAGGCTGGGAAGGAGCATTATTGATAGGGCTGAGCATAAATGGCCCTCTATACTCAGCCTCTAATGGCCTAATAATGCATTATACTTGAATCAGAAATACTTTGAGTTGTAGTGCTTATTGCCATTATTGAAAACACCTGGATGCTCCATTCATCAAGGTTACATCAAAATGGGCCCATTTGTTTATTAGTCTGTCAGTAAACATCTTTATTTAGTTTCATGTTCCTCTGCTCTCAGGAACATCAGAGAGGACAAGACCACGCAGTGTATCTTTCTGTGGTTTGCTGTTATTAGTTTTCCCTGAAAAAGAAAGATAATTAAAAGTTTGGATGGCTTCATAAAGAAAACATTTTTCTTGTTCTTTTTTTCCTTTTCCTTTTAGAAGGGGAGGTTAAAGAAAAGCTACTGGGTATGTAGTCAGGATGACCAAACTGCAGAAATGAGCAGGTTTGCCAGACTGAGATTTTAAAGCGTGTTTTATGGCAGGCAGCCTCTGTAGTATTTTGCTCCTGCTGCTACAGCTCTTCTCTGCCCGGTGGGGTTTGCTGTGCAGGGGACGAGGATGCTAAGGGATGACGGGTACGGCTCCTGCGCATCGCTGGTGTTCACAGCCAGGCATCTCGCAGCAAGCAAACCTGTGCCCAGGCGAGCCTGTTACGGGATTGAAACCACAGTGTATCCCAGTACTGTCAACAAACAGGCATTCTACTTCATCGGAAGCATGGCACTTAATTGCTTTTGCCCCTCTTCCTTTCCCCACGGGCAAAAGGATGAATTAATTTGTGTTTGCCGAGTGCTTTCAGGCTGGCTAGGGCTGAGGAAGGTGATTCCAGTTTCCAGTTAAAGAGGAAAGAGTTGTTGAAATAGTTTGGCCCTGCAAAACCCCATCTTTCTCAGGCTGGCTGAAATACTTTGTCAGCAAATGTTAGCTTTCACTATTTATTCAGATTTTCTTTTGAAAGGGGAAACTTAAATATGACACTTTTGATTGTAATTTTAAAACAGTGAAAAGATCAACATTTCAGGTTCAAGTGTTTCCTCTTTTTTTTTCCCCCCAATGTTTTGTTTTGACATTTCGCAATCAAAATTCTTCAGAATCTGCAGTTCTGTGGCAATCGAAGTTTGTGTGCTCTGCATCAGATTTCCAGCTCCAGCACCTCTTTGGAGGTGAACCAAGCTGTAGCTGAACCAGAGCTTTCCTCCACTCAGGCTGGATAAGAAAGCAGTATTTTTGAGGGTACTGCATCACCCAGTGTTTGCTGCCAGCCAGGAGGCATTTGTCCCTTGGCTTTAAGGACAGGCGCTCTCATGCCTGTTATTGGCATTGATGTTGATGAGTTTAGTCATACCACCCCAGCCCTGCTCCCTGTTGCTTACGTAATCTGTGCCTTATGACTCAAGACACCTAGTCCATTCCCGGATCTATGCTTTGTGCTGTGGCTCATTACACACTGCTGCACCACTGGCACAGCAAAGCTTCTGGGGGCAGGGGCACGGAGAAGGTTCCCGTTACAGTGTGTGTGGGTTGGTAGGTGACATGAAAGATCAGAAGGTAGAGCTTCTGCAGGTTTATCTGGGTTCATTTTCCAAGTAACTTGAAGAATGTGGGTGACCCCAAGGGGGGTTACGCAAGAGATTGGTTAGAAGATAACTGTCTTAATTTCTGAATTTGCTGCCCTTACCATCCTAGACGGCCATCAAGGAAAAGAATAAATATTTCTGTGGTCTGCTTGCAGAGGGTTTGCTGCTGACACAACTCAGTGTGTGAGTGCACTAGTTCCCCAGCATACGCCTGCTGCTGCTAGTAATGAACTGCTGTAGTTGGTGTTTGAGGTATTCAGAAATATCAGGGCAGATCAATGGCTCCTTTGATTCCTAAGAAACATCAGCTTTGTGCTGGCAAGGACAACTTTCCTGTTATCCTTACCTGGGGGGCTCTTCAGACCTGTGAAGAGGGCAACGCTGAACCTCAGCTTCAGTCTGTTGCTTGGGGTGCATTCCTCAGTGCATCACCCTCCAGTGACAGACCAGGAACCAGCCTTGCAGGGCGGGATGATAGCTGCAGTTACGTGGGATTTGCACTGAAATATGCCATGTTACGGTCCTCTGATGGCTTGGGTCATGGCTGTCTAAAGCAGGGCACTGTCGGTTAGCAAAACTATTCAGCACTTTTGGCAATATCTCTTTAAATATTTTACCTTCCTGAAAAAGAAAAAAAAAAAGGCAAAAAGCAGTAATAGCATCTTTTTCTCTCTCCCTGGGGAAATATTGATGTATTTATGGCAGCAAATAAGAAGAATGCTAAGCGAGGAAAGACCAATGCTGAGTTTCATAATAGGGTTTGGAGTTGCATGTGAGTTAAGGTATTGGCCCACACTTCAGGGAATAAAAGAAACATGGGGTTTGCATACTCCAAGAAGCAGAGATCTGGAGCTATGTAACCCAGATTAGGTCATTAGGGCAATTTCCATCTGAGGTGGGGCACACTTGCAAAGTAAATGGTGTCAGCTGGTGTTACCAAAATGAATAGGAACTCCCTCTTAACTCCCTCTTGAACTTGCTCTACAGAATTTCTGGAAAACTGTTGCAGACCTAATTCTTCTCTGCAGACTCCTCCTGCTTCACGTCCATCCAACTTGAATTCTGGCAAGACGCATTTCCTGGATGTTCTTACTCTTTTGTTGCAGTATGCATTATTTTTCTATAGCATAGGGGGATGTAGCACAGAGCGGGCTGAGCAGCAAGACAGCTTATACATTATGGAATAGTTTGGACGGTCTACGACTGATCCTAGTACGTTTGGGCTATTGTTTTATTTTGCAATATGTATAATTTTGTGCAGAGCATGGGAAGAGAATGAGAAATTGAAACACTTCAATCCTTAAAATTTATTGAAAAGAAAGAAAAGCCTTGCTCTGAACCCTAGCAGAAAAAATTGTATTAGTATTGGCTTCCCCGTGCTCCCATCTATTGAGTTTCTTCGATTATTAAGAGAAGCACTGAATACTTGCAAACAAATCCTTCTCTAAATCAATCTTCTTGTACAGCCGTTCAGGATCAGTAAGCATAAGTTCATGATGCTGGAAGATAGGAGGGACGTGGTGCCACAGAGCAGTAAACACATCTGAAACACCTGCTATCAATTACTGCTGTTTCTGCAGTGATCAGTTTGATGGGAAAGATTTGGAGACAAGAGCAAGGAAGACTAGAAATCATCAACCACAAGTGGGAGAACACAGCTGAGAGGAAATTAGCATTCATATTTAAAGAGAGAGGGAGGCTGGATGTTAGTATAAAACTGGCATGAAGTTCTCGGATTCACAGCCAGCCTTGCAAATATTGCATGAGCATGTGAGCTGGAATTCCAGTGTCCTTCCGCAGGCTTGACTTGCAGCAAGGCTCAGCTGAGTTACTGAGGTAAGAAAAAGGACTTGAATGTCTCCGCATGCAGAATCCTGCCAGCTTCTCCTCTAAATTAAAGGTACTGAAAATCTATAGAGCCTCAGGCTTTAATCCATAAATTCACAGATACATGAACATTGTTTCTGGATATGTGGAAATGCACATCGGTCTAAGAGGTAGAAACAACCTCAACCTTAACAGACCATGTAAATTAAATATTTTACCCTCATATGCACATGTAAACTGGGCATGCTGCTTATGCTTAACTGTTCTGATGTAAATACCAGCAAATCTGGTCTCCTGCTTGTTTGTGTTCAAGCTAGTAGTGAAAGCATTCACCCAGAAAGTTGGAGAGCAGAGCTTCCTGGTGCAGGGTTGTGGGGAGGTCTGCTGTCCAGCTGGGATTCCCAGCTTGGAGCTGCCTCCTGCGAGTCAGTCCCCGTGCGTCGAACAGGGTACTTTCTTCTAGCCTTGCTGGCTGACCCGGCTGGTGATAGAGCTCCAGCCTGCTGGCATGCCTCCCAGGCAGCAGGACCCTGAGCCTCACTTTTCTGCTGTATTCCCACCCATCTGTCAGGAGAAGGTCAGAACATACAGCTTAGGGGGTTCCTAGGGTCAGTCCTCCCCTGCTTTTGACTAGCGGAAGAGCCCACCGTACCCACGGAACTGGAGGGAAAGCAGGGCCATGACCTGCTGGTCAGAGGCTTAATCCTGGTCTGTGCTGACTCCCGAGGACTCCTTAGGTTAAACAAGCACTGGATGAAAACCAGACACTTCGCTGCCTCCCCTTCGCTGGCTGGGCGAGGAAGCCGTGGCCTGGGCTCATCTGGGAGGCGCGGGCTGCCGGCGGGCAGAGGGAGTACTTCCAAAGCATCCTCGTGTTTTGTGGTGGCTGAGGATGGGGGAAGTCAAATCATCCGTTCCCCCCAAGGTTTGGGGCAGAAGTGTGAGTTACTGTATGTCTTGCCGCCCTAAGCCCAAGGGAAGCAGGCTGGCTTCAATCTCGGTGATGGAGGTTAAAGCTGATGGGTGTTTCATCTGTCATTTGTGACGGGCTCCAAACCCACCTTTGGGCAACGACCTCAGCCCACGCAGCGCGAGATGACCAGGGAAAGGCTCTCTGGGAAGTGTGGGGTGGTCTCGGATGTGCCATTTTGGTACCCAGGTTCTACTAAACCCACAGGAGTCTTCCGCAGACGGCTCCCTAACTCCCCGTCGGCCCAAAGGGGGGTG
>NW_010252928.1:0-2329 GCF_000690775.1 Eurypyga helias
GAGTTGGAACGAGATGATCTTTAAGCCCCTTTCCAACCAAAACAGTTCTGTGAGTCTATGATTTGTTGAACCACAATTCAGACGGTTTTCAATGTCAAAGAGGAATTGGCCTTTTTTTCAACATGTATTTCTTCTTCCCAGTTAACAGCCATCTTTCTATTTCCTTGATTTATCACTAGTTTCTCAGCAGTTCCCTTGCTATTCAATCCCATCAGGGGAAGGACATGAGGTACCTGTTTGAAATAAATCTCAGCTGACAAGTCTTCTAGAGAGGGTGACAAGGTGACCAGCAGTGATGGCAGAAAAGCAAAAGTGAAGAGTATGCCTATTACGTATATAGATACACATATAGTTGCAGGGTTACATTCTTATTGGTATTATGGAAAGAAGGTGGTATGAGTTTCATGACTGGAGTGTTGCAGTGGAGGAGAATGGGCTCTTTAGGAAGAACAGGAAGGGAAGATGAGGAGAAAGAGTTGCCGTTTATGTGAAATCACAGCTGGAGGATATGGAACTCTCCCTGGTGATAGATGAGTAGCTGATGAAGAGTTTATGAGTTACAATTAAAGGTAGCATTATAGTGGATGTCTGCTATAGGTCACCTGGACAGAAATAACAGGTGGGTCAGATCCTCTACAGACACATAAGAGTAACCTCAGTTTTGCAAACCCTGACCTTTATGGGTGTCTTCAACCACCCCAATACCTACTAGTAGAACACACACCAGGACATATGAAGTCCAGGAGGTTCCTGGAATGGTAAATTCTTCTTCCAAGTGATAGAGAAGCCAACAAGAGAGGTGCTCTGCTGGAATGTCACACAGCAACAAGGAGTATTTAAAGATCAAAGGCAGCCTTGGCTGCAGTGAACATCAGATGATGGAGCACAGGAACCTGAGGGCAAGGAGGAGGGTGACAAGGAATCTCACAACCCTGGACTTCAGGTGAGCAGACTTTGGCTTCTACAAAGATCTGCTTGGAAGAGTTCTGTTGGATAATGCTGCCATTTTTACCCAATTTCCTCTTCGCTGGAATGCACAGCTCCTGATCTTGGAGGACAAGATCCTTGAGTACTTGCCAGCTTTCTTCAGCCCCTCTTCCCTTCAGGTCTTCTTCCCATGGAACCTTCCCAATCAGTTCCCTGAAGAGGCTAAAGTCTGCTCTCCTGAAGTCCATGGTAGTGAGCTTGCTGTGTACCCTTCTCACCTCTATATGGATCTCAAATGCCACCATTTTATGGTTGCCGCAGCCAAGGCTGCCCTTGAGCTTCACATTCCCCACCAGCGGTTTCTGTAAGTACATATTTGACAATAGGAAGATCAGGATAAATACGGGCCTGTTGCTCAACAAGTCCTGGTTACACAGGACATAGAAAAAGCTGGGGTACAGAGTGCCTTCCTCACAGTCTTTACTAGGACTGTGGGTCAAACTGCTTGGAGAGCATGTGCTGCAGTTCTGGTTTCATATCCACAGTCTGGTAAGAAACAGGAGGGAGTTTTGTATTTTTCAACAAAATTTTCCCTGAACTTATTAAGAACCCAGTGCTTTTGTTGTGTCACTTAAATCAGCTTGAAAATTCCTTTACATGCATTTAGGCTAATGTGTTATAGAATAAACTCCTTACCCAATCTAGTTCATCCTGAAGAGCCATCACTGTTCATAAGCCTCATCAGGCAAAATATATTGAAGAATGATACAGTCCACAGGTGTGATGGGCATGTGCTCTCTATCATAAAATGTAACTACCAGAAAGCTTGATCAGAAAAAATGATTCATGCAGACTTAAAGACAATAGTGTTAACTACCCTTTTTGGCCAGTAGCTATCATGACTGTGGCTTTGGTGTTGAGTTTTCACTGCATGTCTTGAGAATCATCTTCGCAATTATTAATTTGACTGTTTTTAACAACTACCGTACTTGCAGAGGACCAGAGAGAGAAATAGGGCTGATATATAAAAAACTACATTACAATAACATTTGTAATGAAGCTGCAAAACAAGAGTTGGGACTAACAGAAAGAAATAGATCGAAATAATATAATTGCAGAAAATCTTGATAACACACTAACCCATGAAAGCTCACAGCTAAAACTATGATAAAATCATTTCTTTAGTCTTTCCATTTGTTTAATATCATAGTTTGTAACCCTGCGGCACAGCTTTTTCCCTCAGAATGTTGAGGGCGGAGCATCAACGTTTCGTACAAAGTTATGAGAGGATTTTTTGCAGAAATCTCTTAATGCAGGAATGTAGAATGTTAAAGAGAGATTATTTTTTTCCTATTAACTATGTCAAAAATAATTTGTCTTAAGTTCCAACCCCCCTGCCATG
>NW_010252929.1:0-598 GCF_000690775.1 Eurypyga helias
GCCCCCGCTCAGACCGCGTCCCGTGTCGCTGCAGGGTCTGCTGGCGCTGGAGGGAGAGCTGACCCCCATCCTGGTGCAGATGGTGAAAAGTGCCAACATGAACGGGCTGCTGGACAGTGACAGCGATTCCCTCAGCAGCTGCCAGCACAGGGTGAAGGCACGGCTCCACGAAATCATGCAGAAGGATGCCCAGTTCTGTGAGGAGGACTATGAAAAGGTAAAGCCCCAGCGGCTGCATCGCGCCCAGATCCCGGAGCGTCGCTCCGGTGCCTTGCTGGGAAGCCGGCTGGGTGTGAGCAGGAGCGATCTGACCGGGACACCACAGACCTGAGGAAGGGAAAGGGCAGTTAACAGCCCCAAATCCTCCATGCTGTGCTGCCCCCTTCCAGCCCCATCGCAGTACCTTCCTCTCCCTCTCCCTGTAGAGGTCCAACACGTTTTATTCCCGTGGGTGTGCCGAGGTTTACTGCCAGAGCAATCCCACCTTGCCGGAGCCTGGATCTACGCGCTGTGCCTGCGCGAGCAGATCCTTGGATACGAACCCTTTTGTGGCCCTGTCGGTGGCTGGTAACCGCAGGGCAGAGCCGGGGCCACATCC
>NW_010252929.1:661-966 GCF_000690775.1 Eurypyga helias
AAACCAGGGTTTCCCCCAGGCCCCGCGACCCGCTAACGGGACTGAGTCCGTTACCATTAAGGACCTTGTTTACGGCTCAGAGAGCTGCTTAACGTCAGTGAAGTTCCACTGCCACAGGGGAGCGGGGTGAAGGGAGTGGATGTTGTGGGTGGAGGGAGGCAGGGGGTCTGCTGGGAGCGCTTGGTCGCTCCTGAGGAAGCAGAGCGCCCAGGCAGAGGTGCAGCCTCGTGCTGGGCGAGGAGGCGGTAGGGCTGCGTGCGGCAGGCGCCCCGCGTGCCCGGCGCGTGCCGTACTGACCCATCCCC